>NW_027500554.1:0-79077 GCF_021521415.1 Bidens hawaiensis
GTGGTGGAGCGATTGGAACATATACGGCACAACCAAAAATCCTTAGATAGGAAATATTTGGTTCCTGACCAAAAACCAATTTTAATGGGGATGAAGTATGATAACTCGTTGGTCTGATGCGAATTAGTGTTGCTGCATGTAAAATCGCATGCCCCCAAGAAGTAACTGGTAGTTTTGATTTCATAATCATCGGTCTTGCAACCATTTGAAGTCGCTTGATAAGCGATTCGGCAAGCCCATTTTGTGTATGTACATGAGGTACAGGATGCTCTACACTTATCCCAATAGACATGCAATAATCATTAAATGATTGGGATGTAAATTCACCAGCATTATCCAGTCGAATTTTCTTGATGGGGTGATCTGGAAAATGTGCTCTTAGTCTTATCAACTGAGCAAGTAGTCGTGCAAATGCCATATTACGACTTGATAGTAAACACACATGTGACCATCTAGTTGATGCATCAATTAGCACCATAAAATATCTAAATGGTCCACTAGGAGGGTGTATGGGTCCACATATATCCCCGTGTATTCTTTCCAAGAAAGTAAGGGATTTGGTTCCCACCTTAATTGGTGATGGGCGAGTAATCAACTTCCCTTTTGAGCATGCAACACATGCAATGTCCTTAGTCACCCTTTGGTTCTTCAAAGAGTGCCCACATGAATCTTCTATAATTTTTCGCATCATTATTGAACCGGGATGGCCTAACCGGTCATGCCAAACCATAAAATTTTCTTTGTCCATAAATTTCTTGTTTATGACCATATTAGATTCAATTGCATTAATTTTAGTGCAATACAAACCGGAGGCAAGTGCGGGTAGCTTTTCTAATACATGTTTTTTACCCGATTTCATACTTGTGATTTGAAGGTACTCATTATGCTCATCACTTATTGTCTCAACATGATATCCATTTAGACGAATATCTTTAAAGCTTATTAGATTTCTTTGAGACAGTGGTGAAAATAAAGCATTGTTGAATTTAAAATTGTGTTCCACCAGGTAACACAATACAAGCTTTTTCAAAACCCTCAATTAATTTTGTACTACCGGATATAGTACTAACGCTTGCCTCTTTTATAACTAAATTAGAAAAATAGTTCGTTTTCTTAAGAATTGTATGTGTAGTTGCACTGTCTATTAAACATATATCTTCGTCATTAATAGGGTGTTTAGTTAACCACTCCATATGCTTCAAATAAAATAAAAGTTGCATAAATAAAACATTTAAGATACTTCAAGCATAAAAAAAAATCCCAAAACATAATGTCTAGTGTGCTTCAAAACAAAACGTAATCTCAAACATAAAGTCTAAAGAAACATCAAGCAAATAACATAACTTAAACCAAATCATTCATATGTAAAAAAATTGGAAGCATCCAACTGGGTTGTATCAGCCAAAATATCACCGGAATCCAAATTAATTGGATCAGCAAGGAAATCATCATAATCCAATTTAGTTGCATCATTAGTAAAGTCACCAACATCCATGTGAGTATCTTCATTAAGGTCTTTTTGACCACCGGATGTATCAACACTTCCATCATCATATGTGAAATGTGTCTCAATTTCTTTTCCTTTGCCTTTGATGGATTGTTGGTAAATCTCCACCAAGTGTTTGGGCGTTCGACATGCACGAGCCCAATGGTTATTACTTCCACACCTATGGCATGCATTCGGTGTAGTTTCGCATTTCTTTTTACCCTTTTCATCATTAGATTTCTTTTCATTACCATGCCACTTTTGGTGGGCTTTTGGGTTTCTAAACTGAACACCATGATGATTCCCCCGGTTACGACCATGACCACGACCACGTTGGTAATCACGACCACGACTGCGTCCACGATTTCCACTTTGGCCATTATATGTTGCCACATTCGCTTCTGGGAATGGGGCTGTACCAACTGGACGGGTCTCATGATTTTTCATGAGAAGCTCATTGTTTTGCTTGGCCACAAACAAACAAGATATAAGCTCTGAATACTTGGTGAAACCCCTTTCACGATATTGTTGCTGCAACAACATATTTGAAGCATGAAAGGTAGAGAATGTTTTTTCCAACATCTCCTTATCAGTAATGTTTTCACCACACAGAATCAGTTGTGACGTGATTCTAAACATTGCTGAGTTATACTCGGTTATAGACTTAAAGTCTTGCAATCTTAAGTGAATCCACTCGTAAAGAGCTCTCGGTAATATTACCGTTTTCTTTTGGTCATACCTTTCTTTCAAATTTGTCCAAAGGACAAGTGGATCCTTAATAGTTAGGTATTCAGTTTTCAAAGCCTCATGGATATGATGGCGTAAGAAAATCATGGCTTTTGCCTTATCTGGGATAGTTGATTTATTTCCTTGTTTAATTGTATCACCAAGATTATTAGCATCCAAGTGGATTTCAGCATCCAATACCCATGACAAATAATTTTTTCCGGTAATGTCAAGAGCTAAAAACTCAAGCTTTACAAGATTTGTCATAGCGAACTATATAATAGCAATACAATTGAGTTAAATACTATGAAAATAAGACGACAACACAAATACTTGTATAATAGATACTATTTTTTAGGTGATGTATGTTAATGAATTCAATCTTGTCATAAATTAGATTTCATAAACTGTGAATATAATTTAGTTTTTAATGGAATGAAATTTGAGACACGATTTATATATCTTTGTTAATATTATAAAATTTATATGTATTCATAATTTAGAAATCAATATTAAAGAAATCAACATAGAAAGTATATTATATTTTCTACCGGAATAACTTTTGTATTTATAAATTCTATATTTATTTTAAAAACTGAACAATAATTTTTTTTGTAAACAGACAATATAAACATATGAATTATTTTGTGATGTATAAAAGAAGAATTAAACCAATCTCTAACACACCCAATATTATATGGATTACAATATGGATTATGTTAGAAGATAGGAGCAAGAATAAATACAAGTTAATTAATGTGGCATACCTTATGATGATTCAACTCCAAAAGCAATTCGTGTTGATAACATGTTTTATAACAAGCCTACTAGCAAGAAGATGAGAAGAGAATTATGAAGAGAATAAGTTTATATTATTAATTGGTGTGTCATACAATGAAATACCAATTGGTATTTATAAGAAGAGAAAATTTAAGGAACAAACCAATCTATATTTGGTGGGTGATATAAGAAACATAATAATATCTATATTATTAATATTATTAACAATTGTCGGTTTGTCACACTAAACTTATTATTATTATTATTATTATTATTATTATTATTATACTACTACCGCCTGCCGACCTGACGGTACCACCACTCACGACGGAATAACCAATACCAATACCAATACCCACAGCGGAGCATACACAGCTCATCTTCAGTAATTTCAATAACCCTAACAACCACAAACCCTTACAACCACCACCACACCTATGGATTCCACCACCACCGCCACGTCATCAATCCGTCCATGGCTATCCTCCTTCCTCTCTCTCTCCTCCATCTCTCTCCCTCCATCTCTCCCAGACCTCTCTCTCCGCTTCCACAACAACCTCCACACTTTTCGTGCCAATTACGTCATCATCTCACTCGTTATCTTTATCCTAACCCTAATTTTTCATCCAATCAAGGCCATAATATTCATCATCATCATAACCTTATGGTTCTACTTCATTGTTGCACGAGACGAGCCATTGGTGTTGTTAGACATCGAGATTGGTGATCGGATGGTTGTGATTGCGTTATCGGTTGTTACGGTTGTTGCGGTAGCGGTGGCTGGGGTTTGGTGGAATTTGTTTGTGTCGGTTTTGATATCGGCGCTTGTGATAAGCTTGCACGCGATATTGATGGCGCCGGATGGTGGCGAGTCGCCGTACGGATCGTTGTTGTCGAGTGTGGAAGAGGACGGAGGTGCGCGAGGTGGTTATGTGCCGGTTTGAGTGAGGTGGTGAAGGAGTGAAGATATTATTTGTCGAACTAAGGGCGCGTTTGGTTTGCAGGAATAGATTGATAGATTGATGATGTTATTAGTTATTGTTAATGTATACATTGATGAATGATGATCATGTTATTATTTGTCAATGAAATTTACTTGATATTGATATGAATTTGATTGTCTTTGTAGCTTGATTGTATTTAGGGGTGCAAACGAGCTGAGTTGCTCGTGAGCTACTTGAGATCAGATCGATAAAAAGCTTGAAATTAGCTAAGCCCGAGCCTGAGCCTAAATGAGCGTAGTATAGCGTTTGTAGGTCGTTTAGGCGTGTTTGGTTTGCAGGTTTTGAATGCAAGTGTTGAGTGATGATTGATGATGTTATTAGTAGTTAATGTATACATAAGAGATTGATTGATTGATTGATGATAATCATGTTTTTCGAATGAAATTTACTTGATATTGATATGAATTTGATTGTCTTTGTGGTATGGCTTGTGATTAGGGGTGCAAACGAGCTAAGCTGCTTACGAGCTATTTGAGATCAAATCAATAAAAAGCTCGAAATTAGCTAAGCCCGAGACAAGCTAAGTTGCTCATGAGTTACTTGAGATCAGATCGACAAGAAGCTCAAAATTAGCTACGCCTGAGACGAGCTAAGCTGCTCATGAGCTCCTTGAGATCAGATTGATAAAAAACTCGAAATTAGCTAAGCTCGAGCCTATAAGTAAAGGTTGAGCCTTGTAGATTGTTTAGGATCGTTGAGCCTTAATAAGCGTAGTATAGCGTTAGGTTTTAACTCTTTTGAACTTCTATGTATTAGTTTCAAACTGCATAGCCTAGCTCGACCTTGAGCTTTGGCTTGTTAAGATACTGTACATGAAGTCATGAACTCAAGCCCGATCCTGAGCCAAGCACAAGCTTGAAAAATGACTCATTACCCGAAATCAAGCTCGGGCCTGGCTTGTTTTATATCCATGCTTGTGATGCGTCTTTTGTCCTGTTTGTGTTCCTGTTTCCGGTCTATCAAACTGGTCCAGTTTCTTTTGATCTTTTCTTGATTACTTCATTGTTTTTCTTTTTCAAATTTAAAATAATATGGCTTCTGGTCTACAGTTTTCAATTTGAAATGGTTTCTGGTTGTAATAGTAGTGGATGGGGTTTGGTGGAACGTGTTTTTGTCGGTTTTGATATCGGCTCTTGTGGTAAGATTGCACGCGATATTGATGGTGCCGGATGGTCGTGAGTCGCCGTATGGATCGTTGTTGTCTGGTGGTGATGAGGATGGCGGTTCGCAAGGTGCTTATTTGTCGGTTTACTGGATATTGATCTGAATTTGGTTATCTTTGTATTCTGTCTTGCGAATATAGGGGTGTAAACGAACTGAGCTGATAAAAAGCTTGAAATAAGCCGAGCCTTATCGAGTTTGAGTCTCAAATAAAGCTTGAGCCTTGTATGGGAAGATGGTTTAGATTCGTCGAGCGTTAACAAGCCTCGTGTAGCATTATGTTTTCACTCTGCGTAGACGAGCTCCAGCCGAAGCTCGAGATCTGGCTCGTTATATGCAGGTTTGAGTGAATTGTTGAAGAGCGGAATCGGTTTGGTTTGCAGGTTTAAAACAGTGTAAATGTTCATTGATGATTGCTAATTGTATTAGTTATTAATGTATACATAATAGATTGACTGATAATCATTGTTCATTTTATTCATCTTTGTAGTCTGGTTTCTGATACATGTTTTGTCCTGACCAATCTGTGTTCCTGTTTCCAGTCTAACAAACTGGTCACGCGTTGTTTATCGTATCTGGTATACAGTTTTCGACATTGTTTTATGTTACTATTTTAGTTATTACTTTCAAAGTTATTAGATACTAGTGCGAGGACAAGACAACTCTGTTCAGATCCATCTTGGTGTCGTTGTGGTGTCGGTTTCCTCTACCCGGGTTCCATTACTTGCTTCAACCACAAAATATGTCGTTATGAGGTCCACGAGCTTGAAACCTTGTGGGTACTCCGGCCCTCAAATCAGTCGGGCATGTAAAATCATTATATGATATGTATGTATAATGCATGTAGCAGTATATATTAGGAGAAAGCTTAAGAGTAGAACTGTAGAAGTGTTGAACAACCTTGTCATTGGTTGTTGACTTTTAACCGGGCGGTACTGAAATTGAGCTAATTTTTGGGTTGGGCCTGTCTTGTTTATGGTTTACACGAGAATGTGCAACAAACCGAATAAACCGATTCGAAACCGAAAAATTCAAATGAAAAAAACCAAACCGAAACTAAACCCAACAGTTTGGTTTTATGTTTCTATAAAAACCAAAAAAACCGAACCGAATTTCTAGATATTTATTTTTTTTATTTATAAGAATTTAATAAATATGTAACTCTTATATTTTATGCCAAATGTATAATAGTTAACTAACCAAATTATATTATACCTAAATTTATTATTTTTGGCCAACCTTTTTTTCGACGTAAAATTTTCAAGTTCAAATTATAAAAACTGAAACCGAACCGAAACCAAAACGAAAACCGGAAAAATCGAAACCAAACGGTTTTAAAATCCAAAAACCGAAGTTTTGGTTTTTGGTTTACTTTTAGCCCAAAAACGCACCACGCACAACCCTGGTTTACACTTTTCATATCGATTTATATTGTTTTGGTTTATAGCTTTCAAGTTATTAACGTTGCTTCAAAATACGGCACCATCAGTGGTAAGTACTTGAGTAACGATATAAGAAGACAACCTGTCCGGGTCCATCTTCGTGGCGTTGTGGTGGCGGATCCTCTTCTCGGGTCCTAATACATGCTTCAACCTCAAAAATCGTTTGAAGCCTCGGACTTGAAACCTCATGGATACTAACACACAAATCAGCCGAGGCCGTAGAATTCATTACACAATGTGTTCTCTTGGATTCATCATTATATTTCTGTTTCAAGCTTTAAATAATACTCCATCCTTCTGATTTACATTTTTAAAAATCCATTTATAATGTTTTGGTTTTTAGCTTCCACATTATTGATTTTGCAATTGATGTCAAGTTCATGTCCGGTCGACCGGTCCCAACATGATAGACACCCTTGCAAGCAAAGTTACAAAATGAACAAACTCCATAAAAGACAACATAATTTGTTGTCTTCCACTCAATACAACTAACAACTTGATATTATAAGATTCCCAAAATATTTCAAAACAACTGAATAAGATGACCACACTTTGCATTGACCCATTGACCAAACAATAGGGCCTTTATAATGGGCACCTGCTTGGTCACGATAAGACCTGTTTAGCAAAGAAGTGCGCTATATAATTTTATACTTTTTTAAAAATAATTAAAATTAAGACGCTAGAGTACATCATTTCTCCTTGGTACATAAAATGTATAACTGACATGCTCAAACCACCAAAGACAATTGTTAAACGAGTCATTTTCATGTTCGATTATTGTGTTATTCACGTCATCTCTAGCCTGTTAAACACGTTAAACACAAACTGACAGCCCTACCAAACAGACTTCAGGTTCCACCATCTTTTTACATTAACAGACCATCAAACTCTGCATAATTATCAGTCAAAAGAAACCCATATTAAACCGGGCCAAGGTAATGTCCCTCCAAGCCGACGACAGCCTGGAACTCCTTCTGCGCCTCCATGTACTTGACCCCAATCACAACACACCTCATGGTCACGTCTTTCTCGATTCTGGACCCCGTTTTCACGTTCAAAAAACACGGGTTTTCTGCAATCTGGTATTGGTAATCAGTCATTTTTTGATTGGATAAATAAAGATTCTCGATTGGTCCACACCTCATGAACACACCATGTTTGAGAATCTTGTGAACCACTCCTTCGATGACTTCACCTCGGAATACCTTGAAGGTCAAGCAAGTGAACTTGACTGGAAATAAAACGTCACCCGAGTGTTCTCTTACTTTCCCTTCTCCGATTTTGTCCAATGTGGTCACCGCTAAAAGGTATCCGAGATCTTTGGTTGCTTTTTTGGCGGAGAAGTCATCTAACAAACGGACCAGAATCGCCTTTTGTAACATCAATCCTTTGATGTCGAGGTTCTCGGCTGGTATAACCACATTCCAGTTTAACTGCACCTTGAGAAACATTTGCCAATCTTACCTCACCTATCATAAAAAAGATAAGAAATCGGTTTAAAATTATTAATTGCATAATGATGAAATATAATTATTGTCCTTCGTTCGAAGTGTGTGTGCGTGTGTTGGGTGGGGGCTGTTTCTGTACGAGCTCAAAACGATCCAAGCCCGAGCCTCAAATAAAGCTCGTTTGGCTATCAAGCTTGAGCCTAGTATGGGAAGATCGTTTAGGCTCGTGGAGCCTTAACGAGCCTTGTGTATATTTAAGTTTCTAGCTCGTTTAGACTTCTGCCGAGTGGCCGAGCTCAAGCTGAGCTTTGGCCCGTTTAAGGTACTAAAACGAGCTCTAGCCAAACTTAAGCTCGTTTAAGGGTTTTCTACTTTTCTCGAAATATATAATCTATTTAAAAAAGTATATAAATTAATAAAAAAATAATTCAGCAGATCCCAAGCCAAACT
Organism: Bidens hawaiensis; assembly: GCF_021521415.1. Lineage (NCBI taxonomy): Eukaryota > Viridiplantae > Streptophyta > Magnoliopsida > Asterales > Asteraceae > Bidens > Bidens hawaiensis. The sequence continues at coordinate 8,501 of NW_027500554.1, forward strand.
CGAGCTTAAAAAACGACTGGCGAGCCGAGCCCAAGCTCTCATAAGTCAAAACGAGCCGAGCTCAAGCCTAGTCAAGCTCAGGCTCGGCTCGTTTACACATTACCTTTACAATATGTTCAAACGAGCCGAGCTTGAGCCTGAGCTCTTATTTGGTTATTAACTGCATAATGATGAAAGACAATTATTGTCCTTCGTTTCGACTAGCGTGTGCGTGTGTTGGGTGGGAGCTGTTTCTATAGTACTGTACAATGAGATCTATGGCAACAAAGGGGGGCCAGTTGGTCAACAGTCAATGGAGGTAATAAAAGTCACAACAGAAAAAAAGAATACTGAGTTGAAGCTAAGTATGGCAAAATCAAAATCAATGCATATTTAGTTATTAAGGTTGTGTTATAGATACCAATTAATTTTACATATGTTTTTTTATAAACTGTTTTTTTTCTAAAATGTGGTTGGTTTAATCCTATAAAGAAGTTATTATGGTTATAGTTATTATGCTTCGCAGGTGGTTGCTTCAAACCTACTTTCTTGTAAAACAAGCAACATACCAGTGCGCAAGATGGGTAGGTTAACGGGTCAATTCAAGTGCGGGTCAAAACAGATCGGAACAGTTGGGTTGACTGCATAATTTTTTGTCCATCTTTTTAACAAAAAAATGCATAATGAATTACAGTATTATTATAATTCCAAAAGATGCTTTTACGCTAGTTCTTCGTTTTAAAAAGTGCGCCTCAGGCGGAGGTCCTCGCTGTCTACCCATAAAAGGCGCACTGAAAATGGTCTGAGGCGCGCCTCATATATATTTGTACATCTGGATGTTTGTACAGCAATTTTTTTCGGTTTTTGCGACTCGGTTTTAAACCTTGTTGCTTTTTAAAACCAAGCGTTACTTGTAAATAGAACTATTAAGGAGGTTGTATGCATTAAAGATAAATCCTTAATTATATATCGTATAACGGATATACGGATATTAATCAACACCTTGGTAAAAGACAAGTCTACATAAAAGAAAATTTGTTTTACGACACATTAGATATTCAGTTTGGTTAGCGTTACACTCGCCAGACAAAGAAACAATCATGCACAAAATCAAATTTATAGCATATGAACACATCAAAATATAAGTCCGGAAGAGAAGCATTAACAAAGACATGAACAATGGATGCTGATATTAAATGCTCAAGGTTCTATTCATGTGATTAGATTCCTTGATTCATCTGCAAGTTGCAGTGTGTTTTCATACACACTACCGACAAAGAAAGACCTTATATTGCATGCCTTGACTTTTAGGGATTCTTAAGCTTGAGTCACTCGAGATTGAATCAATAAAAAGCTCAAAACAATCGAGCCACGAATAAAACTCGTTTGGTTATCGAACTCGAGCTTGAGCCTAATATGGGAAGATCGTTTACGCTCATGGAGCCTTAACAAGCCTTGTGTATTTTACTATTTATTAAGTTTCTAACCCTTTTGGACTTCTATGTATTATATATATATATTTTATGAGACCGGGTTGAAAAATAAATTTTTTTGGTTTTTTTACTTTTTTCCGCGTCTTTTTTGTTTTATAATTTTTTTTTATTTTCTTAAAAAGAAATTTTTTAGTGGTCTATAATGGTTCTCAAAGTTCTCGATTTCAAAATGGTTCTCACATGATCCTATATATATAAAAAAAAACAACTGAGCCGAACCCGAGCCAAACTCATGCTAAAAAACGACTCACGAGCTGAGCTCGAGCTCGGCACAAGCTCTCGTAAGTCAAAACGAGAGCTCGAGCTCGGCTTGTTTCCACATTACCTTTACAATTAGTTCAAACGAGCCGAGCTTAAGCCTAGTCAAGCTCAAGCTCGGCTCGATTGCACATTACCTTTACAATTAGTTCAAACAAGCCGAGCTCAAGCTCTCGTAAGTCAAAACGAGCTGAGCTTGAGCCTAGTCAAGCTCATACTCGGCTCGTTTACACATTACCTTTACAAGCCGATCTCGACTAGTCAAGCTGAACAATGTTATAAAAAAAATGAAGTGTACTTATTCTACTAACAACTAATTTACGATCGAATCTTATATACATTATAACAACAAATGAGTTGAAATACATTACGAATTGATCACATATTACACTTATTTTTGCCCTAATTTGACGAGTATATATATATATATATAGCTAAAAATCGGAAATTAAAGTATTGAATTGAGAAAATGATACTTACTAAAGAGTTTAGTGAGAGATATTAGGGTTCACGGTGAGCTAGTGGCAGCGTGTAGCCGTTTCCGTAGGGTTTTTATCGCCGACTCACGGACATGAGTCAGTGTGTGTTTATTATTTTTTTAGTCAAACGGAGTAATGATAACAATTTTAGTTTTTGTCAATGACTTTCTTTACGGGAGGTCGTTAATTAAAATTCGCCTTCTTTTAGCATTTTGTTTTAAGGAAAATTCTCAAAATAGTCCATTTATAGTTAGTGTTTCCAAATTTGTCCCCCATAATTCAAGTTTTTAATTTTATTCCTTTGTTAAGCGAACACCGACGACATGATAGCGAACACCGGCGATGCGTTACCGAAACAAATAAGATAACGACACGTGGCCGGAATCTGGCAGGAATAGGTCGTCGCGATGTGTTCTTCGGCCCAGACGATGTGTTATTATTAACTAGGTCAACGACGGGATGCCATACCTGACACCCGTGCTCACATCGCCCGCGAAGACCTACCGGATCTCATGGCCGGCGACTTGTTGGGTATAACATAGGGTTGACGATGCGTTATGTTGCTAACGTAGGGTAGCTGCTATGCGTTATCACTAACGTAGAGTCCCGACGTCATGTTATATAACCTAACATGTCGTTTCAGCGTTATCACTAACGTAGAGTCCCAGCGTCATGTTATCACTAACATAGGGTCCCCGCGTCATGTTATCACTAACATAGGGTCCTAGCGACCTATTCCGGCCAACTTGTGCCATGTGTCGTTATCCAATTTGTTTCGGTAATGCATCGTCGGTGTTCGCTATCATGTCGTCGGCGATGAGATACCAAAGAGATAAAGTTGGAAACTTGATTATGGGGGACAAACTTGGTGTCACACCCCGACCAAAGGCGGAACATGTCGGGGTACAACGTGATTGGACAAATACACAAGACACTATTTAAAGTGACAATATTCATTTAACTCATTTTATTTCAACAAATCGATAAACAACACTTCTCGTCTACACAAACAAACTGAATACAAGTAGTAATTATATTGTTCGTTTTGCTAATATCCTAAAGGTCTTGGTAACGTTTTCCGTCAAGCACTCGAGTCAACAAAAGTCAAACCTGTAACATTTCATAAAATAAAGTTTGTCAACACAAAGGTTGGTGAGCAATTCATAAGTTTGAGCATATAAGTGTATAGTATGAAAATCCACAAAACTTGTATACAAAACAATAAATAAGAGCTATAAACTAGAATAAATAATTATCGCTAAACAAGTTAGCGACACCTAGCTATTGGCAATTAGTCTAGGATTTTATGACAGTTGCTAATAAGCTTACATTAGCACCACCTAACTACAAGGGGATGCCGAGTAGTCTATGATTTATAGTTATCGTTAATAGCATACGTTAACGACACCTTGCCATTGCCAAATGGTATAGGATTTATAGTTTCACCATCCGAAAGCTGTAAACACATAGTCAAATAAGCATACAACACCAAATCGAGCAATTATTCAAGTAAGGTATACAATCACGTTTGTGGGTTAAAGATGCAAGTAATTAAAGCATTTAGTTTGATAAGTATGAAATGTCACCCCAAAACGAAAGATGGAAAAAGGGGTATGAAAGTACTCACCTCGATTGATGAACCGATAAATAAATAGATAAATAAATGAAGCTCGAACGGTAAACGAATAGATCCGACTTGAAACGATAAACACCTTAGCTAAAATAAATAATGTAATATATATTAATGAACTTGAAGTCATAATGAAACTATATTGGAAACATTGAATGAGACGGTTCGGTTGTTAATCGGGTTACCGGTTGATTTGTTAACGATTAAGGACTCACACTTAATTGATAATTAAAATAAAAATAATATTATTTTATTAAGGCTTTTAATTAGCTAAACTAATATTAAAAAGGACAAGACAGGTTTTTAATCAATGGTTCGGTTTTATAAAAAACTGAATTGATAATCAAGTTTATAATAATATTATTAATGATAATGATAGTAATGATAATAATAGTTTTAGAACATGTTATGAATATATATATATATATATATAGATATATAAGATAATAATGATAATAAAAATGATAATAATAATAATAACAATAATTATTATTAATAATACTAATAATATTAGTTTAAGAATAACGATCTTAGTATTAGTTAAAATGTTGTTGATAAAAATAATAATAATAATAATAATAATAAATAATATTGATAGTAAATAATGATATTATACTCGATGTCGGTTTGATTTCTAAACGAATTCATAAAATAGCTATAATGATATTATTGCTAATAATTGATGATAATAATATGAAGATAATAATAAGATGATCTTTAATAATATTAATTACTTTAATATTGATAATAATAATAGTTTTGTTAAAAGATAATAGTAATAATAATAATATTAATAATCTTGTTAATAATAATAATAATGATAATACTATATCTAGTTAATAATAATAATAATCTTTACATATTTAAGTTAACACTAATAGTAATAATAAATTTATTAAGTATAACAAGAAACAATACCAAAAACCGATCTAGGATGACCCGAACCCGAGACCTCTAATTTAACAAACGTACCAACCAAACCGAACCAAAATAACTAAACCCAAGAACTTATTATATCCATTTCTCGGGTATTCATCTTTTACCCAATTCATACCAACAACGCAAACCCGATTCGTTTCAAAGTATTTGACCAAAAACATAACCGATACTACCAAGCCAATTATTAACAATCTAATTCTGACAAATCGATATATGAAAGATTAACAATACCAAACCCCAAATTATATACCTTTTTCGTGTTCATGAGTCGTGGTTCGATATCGGGAAGCAAACGAACCGAACCCGCTGGAGACGAAGCAACAACAACCGCCGGAAAACGAAGGCTGAGAGAGAGAGAGAGTTGCGAGAGAGAGATAACACGGAGAGAGAGAGAGAGAGAGAGAGAGAGAGAGATAGAGTGAGCCGAGAGAGATAGAGAGAAAGCCGAGAGAGATAGAGAGAGAGAAAGCCGAGAGAGACAGAGAGGTAGAGAAAGAGAGAGGGAGCGACTGAGAGAGAGAGTTGCGGGACAGAGTGACCACGGCGGCCGGTTTTCCAGTCGCCGGAAAAGTGAATGAGGGGAGGCTCGCCGGAAAACGAAGGGAGAAAGGGGAGGGTGGTGGCTGAGGTGAACAGGGGAGAGTGAGGTGGTGGTGCGGTGGAGAGGTGGTGGCCGACAGCTTCTTCGCCGGAAATCGGTTGGGGGGGGGGTGTGGCGGCTGGTGGTTATAATAAAAATAGGGTTAGGGTTTTTAATATATATATGGTATATAAATGTTACATTTTAGTCTCTCAAGTTCTAATTGTTTTACAAAAATGGTATAAAACTTAATAAAAGTTAATATAGGTTCAAAAATGGCAAAGATTACCCCTTACAACTTATAAACTAATTTTTATGTTAAATGAACAACGATTTGTACACGCCTACATGATGGGTTTGAAGTATAACTTATTAAAATAAAGCGTGAAAGAAAATCGAAATCCGAATTTAACGAATGTCACACTTGGAAACACTAACTATAAATGGGCTATTTTGGGAAATTTCCCTTCGTTTTAAGTTGAGTCGGGTTTTTCTTAGTTATATACGCTTTCATATTTAATAAAATTTTGGCTAAAAGCATACATGTACTGTAATACGCCTTTTTGTGGGAATTTGGACCCAATGAGTTGTTTTTCAACGAACACCGGGATTAATTTGATCAAGAACGATCTCATATTTTTCATTGTTGCATCATTCTGAATAACTATATCATGGGTTTATGTAGCAACATGTATAGTAGTTATTCAACTATTCAAAATTGTAACTGGTTAATACATACTATATGCACCCAAAAAATTTCCTTATAAAATGAAGTCATGACTAGGGATGAGATCGGTATTAGACTGGTACCGAAAATATCAGTACCAATTTCCAAGAAAAATGGGTACAAAATATTGTACAAAATCTATCAGCACAACATCAATACTTGTTTTATCTCGATGTAATATCGGTATCAAATTTTAAGTAATTAAAGTGAGTATAGAATATCGTTGTGAATCTATATGAACACCAATACCAATACTCGAGTTCAAATGCTCATCGTTAGTATACCTATTTAAAATCTTATGACATACATAGACAAAGACAATAAAAAAAAGTATCGATGACATACATACCGCTCCATTAATGATGATGTCAAGTTATAGTACATCATTTAATAAAGCTCCAAATATAATAATCTTCTTAAATGAACACACATGTTTATTCAAAATAACTAAAATATTTGAAAATAGTAACCAACCTTCATGTATATCCATCATCATTTAACACTAGCAAAATCCCAATAAACCATTAATACTGGTATCGGTTCACGAATATCTTAATGTTCTTTTTATATTTTATAGAGTTGGTGGTGTAAACTGGCTGAGCCAAGCCCAATCTCAACTAGATTTGAGCTTGGCTCATTTTGACTTGTAATAACGTATGCTTGAGTTCTGTTCATGTAAAGTTATTTTTCTAAATCTTGAGTTTGGCTCATGAGTTGTTTTTTCAAGCCTGACTCGTTTTTTATTACTTATATTAACTAATTTTCATATGTTTTAAATTATTTTTATATACCTTGAGAAAAACCTTAAACAAACAAAAGCTCAACCGTGTAATGTGAAATTAAACATACAAGTCCAAAATAGTTCAAATTTAAAAATCCACAATGACTGTCAAGCCTAAATGAATTTTTCATACAAAACTCGAACTCATACTCAATAGCCATACCAGTTTTATCTGAGACACAAGCTCGAAAAACCAGCTCGTTTTGAACTTTTTATCTACCCGAACTCCAGTAACTCACAAACAGCTAGGCCCATTTGCACCCAAACATAAACATAAAATATATACTTCATTAAATTATTATTTTTCACATAAAATTATATATATATACTAGTTTTTATCCCCCGTATTACGGGGGTTGTTTTATATAACTTGTTCTAATATTTATTTATTTTTAGAATTTATATTTTTTTTATTGTTTGAAAGTTAATAATATACTTATGGTTTGATGATAAATTGTTTCACAAATAAATGAGATGTTTTAACCTGGTTTAAAAGATATATGGTTTTGATGAGACCCTAAACCCGTTTATTTTTTTTGCTATAAAATTGGTTTTTGGTTTTTTAATTATAAATAATATTTATGAAAGTTAATAATATACTTATGGTTTGATGAGACCCAAGAACCGTTTATTTTTTTATTATCAAATTGGTTTTTCAATTTAAATAATATATATTTTTTAAAATAAATAAGATATTAATTTTTATTATATCCTATTTTATAGGATTTTTACATCAATAATTTGTTGAGAATAATTTATAATTTAATGAGGTGTTATAACCCTTAAGGAATATCTGGGTTTGGTAAGACCCATACCCATGAATTCGGGTCAAATGCATGAGAAGCCTTTATTTAAAAATCAAGCAAATCTGGTGACTCCAAAAAAAGGGGGCGACCACATCGCGACACGTAGGATTTTTATGTCTTCGTTTATATATATTATAGATATATATATATATATTTCGAGATCTGGATTTTAGTTTATTTCCAAAATAAAATTTTTGTGACCACCCGTCTAACCGTCTTCACTTCTAATTTTGACCCAACAGACAAAAACCCCTTCATCAACATCTCTATACATACAAAACAAAACAAAACAAAACAAAACAAAACAAAACCACCCTCTGTTTCTTCATCTCCATCCAAAGATGAACCATAACAACATTTTCCAGCAATATCTCACACTCATCCTCACACTCTTTCTCTCAATTCCACCAACTCACCAACAACAATTAGCCAACACTGATCTCAATGCACTTCAACAAATCACATACTCGCTCACCGACGTCAACTCCGGCAAGTTTTTCGCCTCGTGGAACTTCACCTCCCCAGAAAATGTTTGTTCGACTTTCTCCGGAGTCACCTGTTCCGTCATCGGTTCTCAATTACGAGTAACCGCATTGTATTTAGGAACTGGACTCTCCGGCTCACCGGGACTCGCCGGAACTCTACCGGAATCAGTGTACCAGCTCACCGAGCTGACACAACTGATCTTGTACGCTGGAATCGTCACCGGATTCATCCCATTAGAAATTGGTCGCCGGTTAAAGAACCTCAGAGTTGTTTCTTTAACCGACAACCGGATCACCGGGACGATTCCAGCGTCTTTCTCTGAGCTTCAATTTCTTCACACACTGGATCTTAGCCACAATAAGCTCACAGGAAACATCCCACCAGAGCTGACATCATTACCAGATCTCAAAGTACTGGTACTCTCCTACAACAAACTCGTCGGAGAACTACCAAACTTCTCTGACGAGTCGAAGCTTATACATTTAGATATAAGCAGAAATAATCTCACCGGAACGTTGCCTGGCAACGTTCCGGTGACACTTGTCGTTATCTAGTAACGGTCTGTGGGGACCGGTACAGTTTATGATGTCATCTAATTTAATTTATCTTGATTTAAGCATGAACAAATTTAGTGGGCCCATACCGGAAATATTATTCACATCTTCTGTCACCTCATTATTCCTCCAACGGAATAATTTCTCTGGTGTGCTTACAGCATCTTCTTTTTCACGGTCAAGTTCATTGGTCTACGGTCCTGGAATGACCGTAGACCTAAGCCACAACTTTCTCAGTGGCGAGATACCGAGTTTTTTAAACACGGTTGAGACGCTGTTCTTGAATAATAACCATTTTCCGGTGAGGTGCCTGAAACTTACGTCAGCAATGTGTTTGCCGGAATGATGAGGACTTTGTATTTGCAGCATAATTATTTGACTGGGTGTCCGGTGGAGAGCAGTATGGTGTTGCCGGGTGGGGCGGCGTTATGTTTAAGTTATAATTGTATGGTCCCGCCCGCGGTGGGGCTAACTGCGTGTCCGGCGAGTGCAGGTGGACCGGTTTCGAGGCCTTTTAGACAATGTGAGGGGTTTAGGAGTGGGAATATTATGGGGTAGTATGATTATGTTGTATACATGTGTCTATACATACATGTAATTGATAATGATATAATGATGTATGAAATATGTATAATGTATAATTTTATTTCTTTTAAGTTGATTACTTAAAGTTGACCAAAATGTGTTACAAAACTAGTTCATATGACTTGGTAAAGTGTTAGATTTTATGACAGTCGATCAGGTGTTGGTTAGTTTAGACATGTTTTTTTTAACTCAACGTACTTAAGGCATCTGGAAAACAGCTGGTGAAGGGTATCATGTAGTTTGGGTACTTTTTGAACACTAGTTCATATGATTTGGCAAACTAATTTGGATTAAGAAATCGGGTAGTAGCGTCCGAATGTGAAAAAAGTGAATTTTATTGTTTAGTGTGGAAAGATGATTTGGGTTTTCTGCAATATCGTCTTATATGATTCAAGTACTATGAAATTGGGCGATTTGGGTGCTTCTCCAAGAACCATGAATACCCTTTCGATTACAAATATTTAGTAAAATTTCGGCTAGTCATTTGGTGGCAGGGTTATACAATACTATTAATGTGAAAATTAATATCTGATCGATCATTTTTCAAAAGTGGGTTCGTGCTAAACACAATCTTAGACCAACATCATCCCACGATTGCAACATCCCAAATAGTGATTGTGGTTATGATATATCGTATGTTTAAATTTAAGTGAAGGGTTTTATTTACATCGAATATTTTAAATTTAATGTGTTCATTTATTGCGATGAAATATTAGTAAAAAGACTTTATTTCAACAAATTCGTCAGTCAAGTATGGTTATTATTTGGCAATGTGAAATCTATATCTATAAATAACACTACAAGATAAAAAAAAAAAAGTAAATTTTTTTTGTCATATGTCACTCTCTAGTACATCTTCGCTCTTTCTTCCGTCTCTTTAGTTCACGGTGGCTTTTCAGAAGGAAAACCATGTAACATGTCTTATTCGCTCTGCCAATTTGGTACTTAACATGATATTCGAATAACATCTCTTCCACAAGAGAGGTTTAGGTTTGTACGGACGTGATGAAAAAAAAAAAGAGAGAAATGAAAAAGAATATTGAAATACAAAAACAACGTAATCCTTCTAATGTTTAACACCCATGTACACTCCTTATAACATTTATAGAAATTATGCAATTATTGAAAGAAATTAAAAAAAAAAAAAAGATGTGACACAAGAGTTATATCTTCCTAAATAAACACCCAAACCCACTCCTTGAAACATTTATAGAAAATAATATATCCTTTTCAATTCTTACTGGATGCACGTCAATGGGACCCTCCAATAAGTCTATTGGAATTAGTTCTGTATCAATGAAATCTCATCATCCATACATAACGAATTAATGTGGTATATTCATATCATACTATATGAACAGTAAGAATTAGTAGTGTGTTTCAGGACCATAGCTTTCATTGTTTGTGTAAAACTTACACTTACACAACTCATCAATTGGGTTCTGCAAATACACTTGCTGACACATGGGATTTAACGTCACATGATATATGACTACAAGGAGTACGTGAGAAAATGACATGTCACAAAATTAAATGTTAATTTTTAAAAATATTAAACACAATTCATTATTTCATTTTATTTGCAAACCATTTTTTAATAGTCAACGAAATCTTCAAATGGGCTACTGGAATACACTTGTCATTCTATCCCAAAAAAACCCTCATTTAAGGTCAACGTCCATGAACACTTGCCAAAAGGCACGACATCGCGGTGAGATAAAACGATTAGATAAAAGGTGAGAGCTCATGAGAATAAGGTGATGAATATTGTTAATAGGTGGTGATTGTCCTCTTTGCCAATCTTGTTTCGTATATGATTTACATCCTCTTTCGGTTATGATTCTTCGGTGTAATTTGATTCAATGAAATAGTAATACACTAATTCGATTGCCCTATTTCAATTATCACTTTGTGCATTGTAGTGTCAAATTGAGTATATTATCATAGGTTCTAACTAGATTTAGCTTTCATGTGCCAATTTTTACTTGGAAATATACACTTAATAATGAATTATGTGTTACTAGAGAACAAAATACTTTCTTTTATAGTAAGGTCGTATACATATAAACTTAATGACGTGGCGTACAAGTGGCGCCTATGTGGTCAACAAGACCGATTTTCTCATCAGAAGAGACGTTGGTAGAACCTTATTTCAACTCGTGAAAACAAAGATTATTGGCCCATCACATAATCATCCGACATAAAGGTGCACAAAGCGGTTAACCATTAACCGGTAATTTTACTAACCGGTTTTCTTTTGGCGCAAACTAAACGAGGAGACCGGTTTTTCAAGACGGGTAGTAACCTATTTGACCGGTTAGACCGGACCGGTTAACCGGAAAAAACCCGATTTAATAAAATATTAATAAAAAATCAGTTAACCGCTTCAGTTAACTGGTTTTGAAATCAATAATATAAACTGGTTACTAACCGACGGTTAGGATCAGTTAGTAACAAGTTAGGATTGGACCGGTTAGTAACCAGTTACATTTTCGAGTACGAACCATTTAGAAACCGGTTAACCAGGTTCTGTGTGCACCTCTAATCCGACGCATTTGCCTCTAGCCAAGAATACAAGATTTTGGTACACAATTTGTCACAAAATACTAAAAACAAGCGAAACTGTCAAGTCATGTCAAGTCGATAACTTAATTTGATCAGCATAGCGCTTGCATTTGTCAGCATAGTGAATGGTGAATAACTTCATTTGATCAGCATAGTGTCAAGTCGTTAAACCAAGTGCTTGCATCGCCTCAGTCACAACCAGTGTTGTAAAACTCGGCCTAGGCGGCCGAGTACTCGGTGCCTAGGCGCTCCTCGGCACTTCACTGCACCGCTTTTCTTCTCCAAGGTCAAAAAACTCGGAATCGGACCTAGGCGGTCCGACTCGGACCTAGGCGGCTCTACTCGGCCTAGGCGGTCCAACTTGGTATTAACAAAATTTTGACTTTTATTAAAAAAAATCAAGTTTTCTAAGAGCCCACCACTGTTTTTTTCCTTTTCACGCTAACACGCAACCTGATTTCTGTTCTAAACTCGCAACCACCATTGTTATCATCCGATTCGAAGTTCTCAACTCACAAAGCTCTTATTTAAGTTCGATTGAGGTACATAATTCATTAGCTGGGACATGTTCTTGAACTAATATGTACGTGTTATTGATTGTTTTTGTATTTTTCATTTGTATTTTGTAGAATATTTAGTAAACTTTCATATTTGACATATATATAATCTCCGAAAAATGAATTTCTTTGTAAAATACCATATCTGAGTACTCCCCGAGTACACCCCACCTAAACCGAGTACTCGCAACTCCTTAGTCGACCGCCCTGGGAGCGCCTAACGACTTTTGCAACCATGGTCACAACTATCACACTCTAACTCAGGTCAAACGGCTCAATCACCATATCAACGGTCCAACAATTTGATGCACACATTATACAATTTAGAAGTTTATGTACCATAACATTAATGAATTTGAAAGTTATAAACCAAAATAAAATGTATACCACAAATCATTATGTTTTCCCATTCTTCTTGTAGTCAGTAGTCATATTAAAATGGATACATGTAACAGTAGAAACATGTTAACATTTAATCTACTAGCCCTAACTTAAGGTAAAGTAACTATAACTTAACTTCCCAAAACGCATATAACTTTCACTTTGACTTTCGACGTAACCTTTACGAGAGTATAAACGATCACAACTTCCTACTTTACTCCATTCACCAAAATCTATACACCTATCATAAACAAACTACAAATCGAACCCATCTAAACCGGCTGTAGAAACCGGCCCAAGCAAGTCACCATCAATACTTGCCAAAACACAAATGTCACAAGTCATCTGCCTCCACCTAGTTGCCATAACCACAAACCTTATGACCACACCCTCTTCAATCCTCGACATATCATCACTTAAAAACAAGCGTTTTCCCTCGTCAACCAAGTAATAATTCGGCATCTTTTGAGTCGATAGGTAAACAAGCTCCATGGGCCCGGATTTCAAGAAAACCCCAGTCCGGGTCACCATGTGCACAATGCCAAACATGACTTCACCTTTCATGGGTAACAGGGTGCGACAGTTGAACGCTACTGAGAAGTGGATGCATTTTGTGGAATCGTGACTCTTTTCCTTGCAAATGGTTTTTAGTTTGGTGACTCCGAGAATGTAACCAACTCCCTCTAACGCTTTGTATTTTGTTAACCGTTTCAAAAGGTTGGTTACGACTAAACGTGTCGGGACTGTCCCGTTTGAGTCGATGTCTTTCGTTGGAATCACTACTTGATGGACACATTCCACTTCTAGAAACATTGTTTCTCTCTGCATAAAGCCATAAACGAACACGATCAGTAGCTCCAAGGATCACTCTTTTTTAGTCAAATTTTCCATAATTAACGTTAGCGTATAAGATATCACTAATCTCATTAAAAAACCCGAAATGATACTTGATGTATAACCTAACAGTAGTGAGTAGACCATACATACCATGTTTATTTTAACCTAACAACTCCAAAAACCAGTAAACATTAATTATTTAAAGTACAAGCCAGTGACTTTAAACCGAATTAGTGAACATGCCATGTTCTTCCTCCTAATATTTGTGAACTCTCATTAATAGAAAATTATGGTAAGTTTGTTTGTTACTACAGATTTATTACAGTCAAAAGTGTAAATGCATATCGTCCATCAAAATCAAGTCCAAATTGCCAATGATTCAATAAACTCGCTTTCGTAATTCAAAAACAAAAAAGGATTCCCAATAATATTTTTCTAGGTGGTGTTTTGTACTCTAAAACTAAATGAAAAACAATGAAATCATTCTAAATGCTACTCAGTCTCAGACACTCTAAATTTCTAATAACTAATTTGGATGTGCAGTCTGAAAGTGATTTATGCAACTTAAAATAAGTTAATTATAGCTAGATATAGGCTATGTTGTCAAAAGCCCTTCGGGCGTATGGAAAGCGCCATACTGCCATCCAGGCGATCCAACGACTATCGAGTGAGATTCCAGCCAAATTTTGGTCGGCTTATGGTGAGATTCCGCCAAATGCTAATTAATTCAGGCAAAAATCTACAAATTCCAGGCAAACTAGTCTAAACATCCAAAAATTGCATACAACCATCCTAAAGGACATCCCTAAACAAGCCTAAAACGTGTCTTAACACCCACAAAAAAAGTCGTATGGTTATGCTATGCGCCTCCACCTCGCTTATCTCGGGCCCTCGCTCTTTATTGTTCTAAAACGTGTTGTTCCAGACACGCTAACCGGCCCACGCCAAACCATCCCAGGCCCATCACGTGAGAGATAAATCAGCCTCATTCAGCGACAAGGAGATTGGCGCTTAGGATCGGTTTCGAACTCACGACCTCTAGGTTATCGTTCCAAGTCTTACACCCCCTTAACCACCTCAGTTTCGAACCTTCACTTTTTAAGTGTCATGCGCCTACGGCCAAGGCTCACCATTAGCCCCTTATAGGCAAGATGCAGTACTAATTTTACCTCAATATAGGTTTTCTTACAACAAATTCTTACATGATTCTCCATATATATATAATAATTATATAAACCCTAATTTAGCTAAAATTTCCCCCAAATACTTGATGATAAGCAGCTAAATTTTCAGCAAATATTTATACATCTCACATGAAATTATTCGAATCTAACACTAGCCTCTCAAGTTCAAATTCTACATAATTTCTCATTCTTAATAACCTAAATTCACAATTTAAAAACTTCTATAGAACAACATAAACCTAGCTAAACAAAATCAAACAACTGGTAACGCTTAATTTCATGAAATACGATAGATTCGTGAAAAATAACATGACGGAGAGTTGTAATTTGAACCAAATCGATCGATTAATATTACATATAATTATATAAATCATCGGTACAGCAAACGACCTGCAGCCGAGCTTAGGCTCATTTAAGGTTTATCTCAAAATAAAACGAAACAATTAAAATTGCATTTAAACTAATTAACAAATAACAAGCAAGCCGAGCCGAGCCTGAGCTTGAAGAAACGATTCACGAATCACGAGCCGAGCTCAAACTTATAAAAAGAGCTCAAAATAAGCCGAGCCGAGCTCGGTATCAGGTCAACTCACATCAATATAAACCCTAACCTCTCAAATTTTCGTTCATAATAAACTACACAGAATCAAAAGCAAATCGGATAATAGTTTTCATATAGAATAATAGAAATGGATCTGAAATATAAGAAATAATAATAATAATAATAATAATAATAATAATAATAATAATAATAATATCCTATCCAACTAACCTGAGATTGGTGCCGTTGGTGGTGAGATGTAGCAGAGCAATGTAAACTGTAATTTAAGGAGTAATGAGATTCAAATTATTATTATTATTATTATAAAGAAACAAAAAAGGTGTGTTGTATGGTAATGCTAATGCTACCGTGCGCACTCGGAATTGCATCGTCACACGCTCGAGGTGTTTCAGATTCCTTAATAAGATGAAGATGGTTTAATCTAATCTAATCTAATCTAATCTAATTATACTAAGGTGCTGTTTGTTTTTGCAGACATAAACTGTCTGCAAGCTGATTTCATCTGTTTTCATGTCTGCAACTGAAGATGTGGTCTGAAGATCTGCAAGCTGAAAATATAAGACTGTTTGTTTTTATAAGCTGATACTGTCTGCATAACTGTCAAACTTATCTCACAAGATAGAAGTCATTTATTCAAGTTACATCTAGTTTTTAGTCTTTGCTTGCCATGCCGATTTGGTTTTGGTGGGTGGTGGAAGGTGGTGGTGGTGGATGGTGGTAGTGGCGGCGGACGGTGGGTAGTGGCGGTGGATGGTGGTGGTGGACAATGGGTGGTGGTGATGGATGGTTTTGGTTGGTGGTGGACGGTGGTGGTGATGGATGGTGGTGGTGGTGGGTGATGGATGGTGGTGGTGGCGGTGATGGATGGTGGTGGTGGTGATGGATGGTGGTGGTGATGGATGGTGGGTGGTGGACGGTGGTGGTGATGGATGGTGGTGGTGGTGGCGGACGGTGGTGGTGATGGATGGTGGGTGGTGGACGGTGGTGGTGATGGATGGTGGGTGGTGGACGGTGGTGGTGGCGGTGATGGATGGTGGTGGTGGTGGCGGTGATGGATGGTGGTGGTGGTGGGTGATGGATGGTGGTGGTGGCGGTGATGGATGGTGGTGGTGGTGGCGGACGGTGGTGGTGATGGATGGTGGGTGGTGGACGGTGGTGGTGATGGATGGTGGGTGGTGGACGGTGGTGGTGGTGGTGGCGGTGGATGGTGGTGGACGGTGGCGGCGGGGTACGGGGGTGGTGGTGGCGGCGTACGGTGGGTGGTGGTGTTGGCGGACGGTGGTAGGAGCAGTGGATGAGAGGGTGGCTGCAAAGGGAGAAGAGTAGGGTTTTTTTGTGAAGATGTTTTAAGCAAGATTTCCTTGCTTTTCTTTTAAGATGAAAGAAGATAACTTCAGATCTGTTTTAAGAAAAAAAACAAACAGTCTTCAAGGGTAATGTCTGCGCGCCTGCAGACATTAGCTCCTTGAAGATGTTTGAAGAAAAAACAAACACCCCCTAATAAAAGAAAAGGATTCACATTCATTCTCTGTCAACATTTCCCTCCTATTTATCTTCTTATGGATTACGGGTCAAAATTATTTTAACAAACGGGTTATAATTTCTCTTCAAATTTTCTAATCTTTCATTATGTATAGATATGAAAATTTAGGATTTAATCTAAACGAGCCGAGCTAACGAGTTGAGCCATGACCGAGCCACGAGCCAAGCTGACCCTGGTTCGAGCGCGGCTCGTTTAGAAATCGAGCCGAGCTCATTTAGAATCGAGCATTTTCGAGCCGAGCTTTTTTTGAGCTAGTTTCAGCGAGCCGCGAGCTTTTTAAACAGCCTGATGGGTATCTATGGGTCATGGGTCCAAACAATTTTGACACATATTGTATATAACAAGTTTTTTTCAATTTTGTAAATTTGATGTTATATATCACTTATGTTTTGTACTATATATTTCATTTTTTTTTCTACTTTTATTTTTGTTATTTTTTTCGAATAGCGGATCTTATTTATTTTTGTAATCTGACAAATTCTGTTTATTCATGGGTTCAAAAGCTAGTAATATTAATATTATTATTATTTATCATTTGTGTTCATCACTTTAATAATTGAACAAACATGAACAAAGAAATTTCGTTCGATTAGCTTAACGGGCGAATACAAACAAAATTGGTGTTCATACAATTGTTTTCGTGAATGTTTAGTAATGTGTTCGTTTACACTCGTCCGGTTACGTTTGTTAACATATATATGTTCGTTTATTAGAATTTTACTATTTACTATTTTATTTTTTAATTTTTACTATTACTATGTTTTATATAATTAATTTTTTTTATATTATGTGGTATCTTCTGGATTTTTGGTAATTTTGTGTTGATTTAGTGATTAGTGTTCTCAAATTAATATATTCGCTTATGTTTGTTTGTGTATGTTTACAAAAGTAATGACGGACATGTATAAGCTCAAGCTCAATTCCTTAATTAACGAACACATAAACGATTTCGTTTGGTAAAGTGTTCATGAATGAATCATCCATTTGTCCGATAACAACTTAATGAACAGACAAAAACAGGGTCTCGTCTAGTTCAGTTGGTTTACACAGCCCTAATGGCATGCGACGGTTTTTTAAGCCAGTCATTTTCGTCGAATCTCACTAAATACCATCGGACATCACAATAACTACTGTTGGATCTCACCAAAAATACTTGTTGCTCTTAAAAATATAGTTGGGTCTTGCAAGGTAATAATGTTGCCTCACGGTAAACGACAGGATCTCACATGGTGTGATATAACTTCTTAAAAATAACGTCATATGACGATAAAAAGATGGCGAGTCCAACCGTGTTAGGATGAACATTTTGAGAATTTTTTTGATCAGATACAATCTTTTGACCTTGTTTGATAAAACGAATAGTTTTGAGAATTTTTTTTTAAATATTATTCCTATTTACTTACATTGGGTATGCACAGAGTGAGAAGGAGAAATCTTACTTGATAGAGATGCTGCTTTCAATTTTGTTTTGAAAATAATGAAAGGGTTATGTTTTATTAACTTTGTCACAAATAGTTATATACAATTGGCTTTATAGTAAAACTAAAACGAAAAAAATATATTAATGTTCAAAGAACAATAAACTAAGAGGATTAAAGTAAAGCTAAATTGAAAAATATATTAATGTTCAAAGTAGTGTGTTTGAAATTTGAAAATATTTAAATATGTGGAAACTGAGTAAGGAACTTATACAGCATATATGACAGGTAAAAGTGTACAACCTTAAAATGATATAAAAACTAAAGTCTTTGCTAAATATTACTAGCTTATCAACAAAAGAGTGTGGTGACTGGTGAGCCTAAAAATAGTGAAGCACCCTCGTCGGCGTGCAAACAACATAACTAAGGCCGTGTGCAATAACTGCGGTTGTGTGCAATGAGTGTAATGTAACGTTTTGATGCCACACTTTGCACTTCACCCACCGACATTACTGTATTGCAGGTTACTACTAAGATGTTCATTGATGTTGATAAGTTTAACCTAATGATATCGCAACTAACACTAGAACAACAACGCAGTTGTCGTTGCTCGGTTACTGCTAAGCAGTTTAAGTATTAAAGACGTTTAATATAACTTAACATATTCTAAAAGTTTACATTGTTTCTCATTATGTTGCACTACAAAACAACAGGTAATACCATAGTTGATACCATTCCAAAGACTCAAAAACACTGCAAAAACAACCCTTATCAATTTTAAGTTAAGGTTCACCTCAGACAATGCAACAAATTCATTCTTGTGAAATAGCTTAAGGGCCAGATGTTCATATAGCAGACACATAATTGTTATTTGTATATTATTACCTTTTGGGCAAGTTTCTTCTTATGTTATTATTACATAGTATAGCCTCTTGATGATTTAAACATTATACACTAGACCAATGCAAATACTTAAATATCCAAAGCATCACAAGCAACTTAAAAATCAAGATCTTGAAAACATATAATGTCATACTCTTGTAAAACAATAACAAACTACGAGTTTTGGAGAACAAAAATAATCAGCCTTCCATACCAAACATGGTTAATAAAGACAGAATCATCCAAACAACATTCTCACTTCAATGGAATAAACCTGGAGGAGTGGGTAGCACCAATACCGGGTCTACCGTGCTTGACGGGCTTGTATGAGATTGAAAACTCAGCAAGGTAGTGACCGATCATTTCCGGCTTGATTTCAATCTGGTTGAATGTCTTACCGTTGTAAACACCAACAACGCTACCGATCATTTCTGGCACGATGATCATGTTCCTCAATGTGTCTTCACTAGCTCGGGCTTCTCACCAGCTGGTGCTTCACGTTTCTGTTTAAATAATATTAACATTTAAACACTCAAAAAAATTAAAAGTTACAAAAACATATATTTAAAGCCATAAAAAATAAACAAGGGTCTGTATTTAAACACAAAGAACATAAAATCAACGGTATGCTTAAGTTAAACAAAAAAACAAAAAAAAATATTTCAAAACTTTTTAACAATATTATACAATTAGCCCAGCGAATTTACAGTATAAATTCAATCTCCCATCTCTATAATTTAACTAAAAACACATTTGGTTAATATTTGCTTATTTTTCAAAAACCCGAGACCACCAAAGAATCCATCTCAATCACCATCTTACTTCCAAACACATACATTAAGTCAACCCCTTTTTTAAACACACGCAGCAAACTTAAAGAGCTGAATAAGAGCATTCACATTGAAACCTCTATATACAGAGAAATACATAGAAAAACTAAAGTACAACTCTATATTTAAAAGTTCTAATACAACCCATTAATTTGTTGAGTGAGTGTATAAAAGGGGAGAACTTATTATATTGGTATTTGTGAGTAAGATAAAGTTAAAGAAAGAGAGTTCAGTGTCACGTTTTTAAAAAAATAACCAAAACTTAAAAAAGTAAATGTGTTTTTAATTTAAATATAAGGATAGAGATTGGATTATTTCTTGCTGAACAATAAATAAAAAACATATAAAAATACAAAACTGTGAACAAAATATAATCAAATGCCGCTACAGTTGGCACCATAACATGACCTTACGCACAATAACAAAAAACAAGAAGAAACAAATCAACGTAAATGAATATAACATGCAGTAAATTAGTTACAACAATATAGCAAACATTTAACTAGTAGCTCAATAAGCATAAGAGCAATAACATATCAGCTTTCAACTTTCAAACTTAAATTTGCTAACAAAACAAAGAATAAGGAACCTCTTAAAAATTAAACAGAAACAAATCAGTTTTCAAAGTTAAACTTGATAAAATAAAATCATTTCTATGGCAGAAGCATAACAAACCTAATCATCATAAAATGAAACAAAAGTTCAAAGTAATAAACATATTGTATGCAAATGTACATAACATAAAACGCATAATTCATAACATGATTTTATACGTCCCTCACCAAAAACAAGCAGAAATAAGTAAATTTTAAAACTTACATTTGCCTAATAATAAGCATTACTAAGAAAATCACGTAAACAATAAAACTAATCATAAACCCATTTATATCCTAAAAACAAATTAGAAACAACACAGCCAAGCTAAACATGTAATCAATAGCATAACAAGTATAAAACCAAATATAAATTTAATAACTCTAAAATGATAAAATAAAATACGTACAGCTTTTCTAAGCTTCTTGATCAAGGCCATAGGCTTCCTCTTCAACCCTCTCTGAAACCTATCAACACCATACAACCTCATCAATATCAACAAATCAAATCAGTTATAAATCCCTTGGTAAAACATTGCTCAAAATAATGGTCAGAATATCAGTAGGAATAATATCATCAATATTAACCGATATTTAACCGATATATATATTCCGGTTTTGAACTAGTTAACCGGCCCCAAACCGACTCTAATTGGTTTCTATAGGATTTCTATGGATTGAAGTATTTCCTTTTTAAAAAACAGTTTCTAAATTGAACTGATTGTTAAAGTGGCTTTTGACCAAAGTTGACTAAACGGATTCGGTTTATAATCCGAACCGATTTGGGCCTAGAAACTGATTTGTCCGCGTCTACTTTAAATTATGAAATATATTTTCGCATAAATCATGTTTTCAAGTTTAAATGGGTAAACTAAGATTTTTTTATTTTATATATTTCTTTTCTTTTACAAAAAAAGGGTTCAATCTTATGTATTTCTTCATGGACATATAAAATATCATATTTACACAACATTATATATGTTATACCTTTTTCATAAATGTTTGAATAGAGAGACCGACTTTATATAGGCGTTTCATATGTAATATTAGTATGTTCCTATTAGAATCGATATTGTCATGTGTGTTTGGTTAATAACAAATGCATATTTGGATATTGAATGCCGTAAAACCGAAATAGAGTTAAAGTGAAAGCTAACTTTTAATACTTAAACGTGTAAAGTAGAACATCCTGTATAATCTTGTATTCTTGTTATGAAAATAGTTATTTCATTTCCTGATTTTTTTTTTTTTGTGATTTGTCACTTGTGCAATTTATGGCCTTTCAAAAACATTAAAACTAATTCACATTTCAATACTTAGCAATTGAAACATGCACAAATCCTCATCTGAAAAAAAAACTGTAAGTAAACTTGATCTTTGATTTTTAGAATGCATGTTACAAAACTGAATTCTCAATTCTCTCAATCACAACTTTCAAATAACGTTGAAGATCGATTCTATCCGGTTTCAGTACAAATTCTTTCCACACCGAGCCAGATTCTGTTAACATTATGGGTCACCATAAAGCTCGTATATAGAACCCGCTTCATCGTTGATTTCCCTTAACGTTTCCAAACATTTGATTTGATCTAACTGATTGCTATTGTCCTCTTTGCACTCGATCAACTTCATATTAACCAAAAAAATAACTATAAGTGACATTTTTTTTGTCATCAAATGTGCTTATTCTAATGAGAATAATGTATTTTCCTCATATTCAAATGTGATTTATCTTAGACCATGCGTAGTCAAAACTAGGCATACCTGGGCATTTTACACCATGTGACGTCTAGTCAGCTTTTGAGCATTTTTCAAAATGTGGGTGTAGTGGGAAAAACTAAAAAGACCTCAAAACACCTCTCTCTCACAAAACCCTCAAAACTAGTGCCGCACCATCGTTTTGTAGGAAACGCTTGTTCCAAAATGCCTAGCCAAATGCAGGGGGGTGCCCGCGCGTTTTGGGCACAAAAAGCCACAACGAAGGCCGAGTACGCATGGTCTTAGAAAACTATTATAAGAAATGAATAAATTAATTAATTAATTAAAATATTAACTTACTGTTGGTGGGACTCCAATGCCATTGGTGCAATATAGCCTTGCATTGTCCACAAGCTTACAATACTTTGGGAATGCATTTGCAAATCTCTTGTGTGATTTCAGCTGTAAATTTACTCTCACTGCTCTTTTTACTGCTATAGCCCTCCTATATAATTTAAAAATAAAAAAATTTAATAATTATATAAAAAGTTATTGAAACATATATAATAAAAACATGAACCATAGTTACTAATGCAACAAAAGGTTTGAGATCACACCTAATTCCTCTTGTAACAGCAAGATAAGGATCACAAACAACACCAACTAACTCAATTCTATAAGGTAGTTTTTCTTTAACTTCTTCGTCGTCTTCGCACCTTTCCCAATCTTCAACCCTTTCCCAGTAATCTTCAATGATGGTTCCGTCTTGTAAGACCTTATAGCCGACACCCATGCGATAACGATGTTCATGAACCGATCTCACCATGGCAATTGTTTGCTCCACAAAGGGTTCCCATGACAATGTCCCATCCATTATCACGTCTAAGCCTTCATTTAAAGCCGTTACTAATAAAGATGAAGCTGCATCCGTAGATGTTTGATGCACCTATGAAAAATGTATCATATATCGACGTCTTAAAAGTTTTTAAAAAATTGTGTACATGTCAAAATCTTGAAACATGTCGTTTAACATGATCCGTGTTGTACAAACTATATAGATTGATAGACATAGTGAGAGTACAAATTCTGCGGTTTGAAGCATCTCATTGTGATGACCATTTGAACTTAGAGCTCGGTAAATCACATCTGTCTCCTTAAAAGCATCGGCTTCGACCACTACCGCATTTTGCGCTGCTTTTGACCAAAATGTCCTAACATAAATATATACTTTAGAGTGTTTCTTAAAACACTTGATTAATATGATTATAGTGATACCTAAACGTGTTCATAAACTGTTGATATTAATTGAGCCATTTAGAGCAAAGCAAGTCGATTGGTTTTAACGAAATTTTTGAGACAAAATAATGATTTTAAAAAAGTAAAAGAAAATTGGTTCAACCCGCCAAGGTAAACTCGACTTGTTAGTCTCGTTTAGCTAGCTCGTTGGATCGCTTAAGTTAGAGCTCAAATTGTAACATATATATAACTATTGTATTACATGTGTATTAAAAAAATAATATTTATTTCTCTCTCTCTCTCTCTCTCTCTATATATATATATATATCAATGTGTATAATAATGATTTTAAAAAAGTAAAAGAAAGTTGGTTCAACCAGCCAAGGTAAACTCGCCTTGTTGGTCTTGTTTAGCTAGCTCCTTGGATCGCTTAAGTTAGAGCTCAAATTGTAATATATAATCATTGTATTACATGTATGTTAAAAATAATATTTATTTCTCTCTATATATTAATGTGTAAAAGAAAAAAATATATAATTCTACGACTGGCTTACCAGACCTAACCGGTTCGGTTTGTCATTCTAAAAAATCAAAAATCGTAATTAGCTATTCGGTCTAGGAACTTGACCGTGAACACCCAACTCACATACTCTTTAAGGATTTGTTTAAGAACGGTGCTCTTGCCGGCACCCATGCCACCACCCATGAACAGGATTACAGGACGTCTATCACGTTGAGCCACCGGGCCCTTCGCCTCGGAAAATGTGTCATCACCATCGCCTTTCTTAGGAGTTTTATAACCTATAGCTTTCATTTCCTCCACCATTGTTGAAAATGCCCTTGTCACTTTCAAATGTTTTGTAACTTTCTCAAATCTTTGCTTTCTGCATATTAGTATTAGTAACATAAATAATTAAAAGTTAACTTAAAATTAACTAAAATAACACATGACCTCAATTGAACTTCTTTATAAAGTTTACTGAAACAAAGTTATGTGTTTTGCATTCCATTATGAAATCATATAATTCATGAGTAGAAAATTGTATAATTACGATTGTTACATGACATGTCCAATTGTCCATCTAGTTTATGCAATGTCATCCATATTCCAATGCTACAATTCCAAACTTATTCATGAACAATATTCCCACTTAAATAGTCAAATCCCACTATCTTTTTAATATCATAAAGAAAATATTTTTATATAACATGTATTAAATCATGAGTGGGCCATAGCATCTTTAGCTTTCTAACATTTGTAAAGGTGCAACCTGTTGCAATACATGACACTTGATAGTATATTCATGTACTGATAAACTAAGTGAGTTTATTCTTAAAATTAGTTGTTTTAAGGTTAAATTCTTTATAATTACTAATAAAGTCTTTATCAACTTTTTTGTATGAATTAAACCATTTTCACCTAACAAAATTAAATTCATAAGCCTAGCCCATGCTTCATAAATTATCTGGCACAACATCTCCATCCCAAGCCCAACCGACCTCACATAATAATCTAATCATTAATGATTCTATAAAAGAGACTTTCTCCTACTGATTCTAAGGTAGAGTGTGTTTGGTTCACTTAAAATACACATCTTAATGGCTTATAAAGCCTCTTAATCAGTCAGATATCTTAATAGTTTAGCACATGATTGCTGAACAACACCTAAGCAGAACATAGTTTTATTTCATATTATATTATTTTTATTTTTATTCAATAACAAAACTAACCATTTTTTAGAACGACGATTTTCTTTTTTGTGTTTAAGCCACCTCACTCTCCAATTTGGAGAGTCCTTTGCCCCCACTATGGCCAGACTAGTTAAACCGGCTCACGCTGGCTTCAGAGTTTGGTTTGGGCGTTCCCCCAGGAAACCATACCACCAGCTGCCACTTAACAGTCGTTGTGCCGTCACAAGAGCAGAATTCTCTAACATAACACAGAGTGGGACAAAGATTCGGGTGGACTCCGGATCCGAACTGACAACCTCGCAAGACATTGCTCAAACCCTTCATTGTTAATATCCACCCAAAATGACACAAGTAGAAATCAAACTTAAATCTCTACTAAAACTCAAGTTTTCCTACCGAACATGTATATAAGCAAGTCATATTTAAGTTATATTATTTAACACATGTGTACATAATTGTTTAAATATTTTAAAAGAGTGCATGAGCAAATTAGTTAATAGCCATTTTATGTACATAAATTCAACTTTCTATACAAGTAAATTTTTAGTCTATAATAAAGGAAAAATTCTAAAATATATGTTTTATAGAGAGGATTAGGCATGATTTGATAGACCTAAACCTCTCCGAGGACATGGTTGAGGATAGGAATTCGTGGAGAAGTAGAATTAAAGTTAAGGATTTTAGAGAGAATTGAATATCTTAGGGCTTAGACTTAACTTATTTAGGTCACATACCATAATGGTATTTCCCTTACATATATTATTATTATTATAATTATTATTAGCTTTTATATAGCTGTTAAACTGTGATCTTATTATTAATATTATTATAATTAGTAGTAGTTTTTATATAACTGTTAAACTTTGATTTCCTTTATTTTGCTTCATTCACATGTACTTAGAGTCGAGGGTCTCTCTGGAAGCCACCTCTCTATTCCTTTGGATAGAGGTACGGTGTGCATACATCCCACCCTCCCCAGACCCTACTTATAGCTTTGCTGTCAGTGGGATTTTACTGGGCATGATTGATTGATTGATTGATATGTTTTATAGAGAGAGGTTTTGCTTATGTCCTCACAAATCAAGAGATTTCAAATGTCTCATCCAAACACGTCGTCACCACCACTTTTTATACTCGCCCGTCACATTTTCCTTCAATCAAATAGCACCAGTTGGCCGCATACAGGTCGTCCCAGACGAGTTTGGTGAACAAACTGGTTGTCCAAAGAGCTTGTTGAACAAAACAAGTCGTCCAAACGAGTTTGTTGAACAAACAAGTCGTCCAAACACGTTTTTTGAACAAAAAAAATCGTCCCAAGGCTTTGTTAAAGAAACCAATTGTCCCAAAGAGTTTTGTTGAGCAAATAGATCGTCCCTTAAGTTATTGATAACACGTGACACCTACTTGTTGGTCCTACAAACACGACGCCTAACTTTAAAAAGACGTCTGAAGAAACACCAGTCGAACCCCGACAGATTACGAGTAACCTGAGGGTTAGATAGACGTTTCCCACGAGGGGTTAATTCCGGCAAGATGGTTCTTCCGATAACCTGCAAAACAGACACCGTGAGCTCGTCACTAAGAAAGGGGGGGGGGGTTCCTCCTTGTGACCACCCTCCGGCGTGAGAATCAGTCTATATTACTCTTTGAATATAAAAGTATATTAAGAATACTAGAGCAGTTATCAGGTAAATTATACAAGATATTAGATGATGAAATGACAATACCATTTGGTGTCTTTTATAGCCGAAGGTGGGTTTCCAAGGAGGTTTAGCCGGCCTATTACTCTGCCAACTGTGGCCTACACGCGTGCTCTGCTGGTAATTGGTGGATAGGGAGCGGCTGATAGTGACCAGGCGTGCTGTTCACTTTTCCTTTTCCACCAACTACAGGCTAGGCACGTGGTATGGCAGGAGTTGGTGAGCAGGCGGCGGCTATTGGTCACAGTGCTGTGGCGTGCTGCCTGCCATGCTGCTGTCAGTGAGCTGTCGTATCCTTGGTCAGATCTTTTGTCCATACCTCGTCAGGTATCACACAAAAGATCCTCCATTATTATACGGACTGGCTCATTTAGGCGGGAGTTTTCCCCCTCCCGCCTTTATGCGGGAATGTTCCCGACTTTGCTCATTCCTTCTTCAGGTGACTACTGAATTATTATGAGTGTTAAGCCCTATGCGTGTAGCCATGCTGCGCGGGTGGCCAGTCCCTGATGGCGGGTCTCCGCACCTGCGGGAACAGGCGGGTACTTGGAAACCATAGGGAGGCATTTCCTGCGGGACCAGCTTGCGTACCGCATGTGAGGTCGTCACAACTCTGAGCGTAGTGGGTCCTGCGGGTTTGGTAGGTCGCGGCGCAGACGTCCTTATGGTGAAGTCTGCGGGTTCAACTGCGCAGACGTCCGTTTAAGGAGTCTTGCGTGTTCAATTGCGCAGACGTCTCCTTTTAAGGTGAGTCTTGCGGGTCCTAACCACCTCTGCTGGGACCTACCTCTTCAACGTCGCTAACGACGTGCTTGAAGGAAACATTTCCGGACCCTTGATTTGTGAGGGGATAAAGGAAATCTATTTTATCTATAAAAGGGACTTCTTGTGAATTGTCCATTAATAAACCTTATCCTTTTTAACTTCTAACTAGTATAGTATGCATAAGTTAAAAAGAAGATAAGATAGCTCACCTTGTAGCTATCAAGACCATGTTTTTAAGCTTCCCCTCATCAGATCCAACGTTCAGCACCTTCCACCACAAAAAATAAAATAATAAATATCTTATGTTGCCTAGTAACTCAAACAAATAATAAATTTGTGTTTATAATAAGATATACTAATGTACATAAAAATTAAACTTTACCTGTCTGATCATAACAGAAGCATGGCTCCAATGAAATGCAAAATAGCCAAGAATGCATCTTTCAAGTTCTTCAACAAACTTCATAGAAAGCTGTTCGACTTGCTCTTCGTTTGAAAAATACGTATACATGTCATCTTCAAACGATTTGGAGCTTCTCACGTAATCTGATGCCAGCTTGCATAACACGTAACACTCGCTTGCATCCCTAAATCCTATTTGCCTTGCTGCACGTACATAAATACATATAAACAAAGTGTTCCATTTATTAAATATATGCATGACATGGAGAAAATAGTCGTATGGGATCATATAGAATTTTAATCGAGCACGTTTGTGCACTAATGTTTTTATATAGGCCGTACACAAAAGTGATTGACGTAGTTCTAACAAAGTGATCTGGTACACGTGACAACTTACTGGGTCGTATAACGTGCTAAACTAGTATGAAAATCATATGTGTGATAATATTTTTTGTATTAAAGTGATTTGGTTTAGGTCTTTGAAGGGGCAGGATTGTACATTGCTATTCAATGTCTATTGAGTGTCCTAGAGGCTTGAAGAAACACCAGTCGAACCCTGACAGATTACGAGTAACCTGAGGGTTAGATAGACGTTTCTCACGAGGGGTTAATTCCGGCAAGATGGTTCTTCCGATAACCTGCAAAACAGACACCGTGAGCTCGTCACTAAGAAAGGGGGGGGGGGGTTCCTCCTTGTGACCACCCTCCGGCGTGAGAATCAGTCTATATTACTCTTTGAATATAAAAGTATATTATTAATACTAGAGCAGTTATCAGGTAAATTATACAAGATATTAGATGATGAAATGATATTACCATTTGATGTCTTTTATAGCCGAAGGTGGGTTTCCAAGGAGGTTTAGCCGGCCTACTACTCTGCCAACTGTGGCCTACGCACGTGCTCTGCTGGTAATTGGTGGATAGGCAGCGGCTGACAGTGACCAGGCGTGCTGTTCACTTTTCCTTTTCCACCAACTACAGGCTAGGCACGTGGTATGGCAGGAGTTGGTGAGCAGGCGGCGGCTATTAGTCACAGTGCTGTGGCGTGTTGTCTGCCATGCTGCTGTCAGTGAGCTGTCGTATCGTTGGTCAGATCTTTTGTCCATACCTCGTCAGGTATCACACAAAAGATCCTCCATTATTATACGGACTGGCTCATTTAGGCGGGAGTTTTCCCCCTCCCGCCTTTATGCGGGAATGTTCCCGGCTTTGCTCATTCCTTCTTCAGGTGACTACTGAATTATTATGAGTCTGAGCCTTATGCGTGTAGCCATGCTGCGCGGGTGGCCAGTCCCTAATGGCGGGTATCCGCACCTGCGGGAACAGGCGGATACTTGGAAACCATAGGGAGGCATTTCCTGCGGGACCAGCTTGCGTACCGCATGTGAGGTCGTCACAACTCTGAGCGTGGTGGGTCCTGCGGGTTTGGTAGGTCGCGGCGCAGACGTCCCTATGGTGAAGTCTGCGGGTTCAACTGCGCAGACGTCCGTTTAAGGAGTCTTGCGTGTTCAACTGCACAGACGTCTCCTTTTAAGGGAGTCTTGCGGGTCCTAACCACCTCTGCTGGGACCTACCTCTTCAAGTCCCCCCAGTCCAATGTTCTTCTCATGAATGTTTAATAAAGTGAGGTGAACTTTTGGACTTAAGCAAGGGGTTTTTGAAAAGGGTTTAGTTTTATGGGTTTTCCGCGGGAAGTCTTACCCACGGGTTTCCCAATGTCACGCAGAATTTCCCAATGTTCTGCTTGATCTCTGGGATGATGCGGATAGGTCTGTAACCTCCCCGCAAGTCAGGAGCGTTTAGAACCTTTTGTGTAGATTCTCCATGAGGTCTTGGTGGTTTTGAACATAGTGATCAATCATGTTATAACCACCAATTCCATCCTGAAGTTTCAAACAATCTAGTTCTTGACGTTCCCGCTATGCGGGGATGTTAATCCCGTTTCTGCAAGCATGGCCCAGAAGATCCTTCTTGGTTTCAATTCCCATGGAGTGCTCGGTATGCGAAGGGTTTTGCTTTGACGCTGTACCCGCACTTCGTCTTATTAGTTACTTTACTCCCAAGGTATCCCTGGCGTTAAATCCCTGCAGGGCTAGGTGCGTGAAGGGTTTTGCCTTAACACTGTACCCGCACCTGACTTATGGTTGCCGAGGTGTTCCTGGCGTTTAATCCCCTGCGGGCGCTAGGTATGTGAAGGGTTTTGCCTTAACACTGCACCCGCGCCCGACTTACAATTGGGTGCCGAGGTATGACTTTTTACGGGTGTTAGGTATGTGGAGGGTTTTGCCTTAACACTGTACCTGTGCCCGTTTTGTAGTTGGGTGGAATGCCAAGATTTTCTCGGCTTCACTTCCCTGTGGGTGCTAGGTATGTGAAGGGTTTTGCCTTAACACTGTACCCGCACCCGGCTTTATAATTGGGTTTTTCCGGTTTCCGTGCCCTGCGGGTGCTAGGTATGTGAAGGGTTTTGCCTTAACACTGTACCCGCACCCGGCTTCATAATTGGGTTTTTCCGGTTTCCGTGCCCTGCGGGTGCTAGGTATGTGAAGGGTTTTGCCTTAACACTGTACCCGCACCCGGCTTTATAATTGGGTTTTTCCGGTTTCCGTGCCCTGCGGGTGCTAGGTATGTGAAGGGTTTTGCCTTAACACTGTACCCGCACCCGACTTCATAGTTGGGTATTCTTGGCCTCTGTTCCCCGCGGGTGCTAGGTATGTGAAGGGTTTTGCCTTAACACTGTACCCGCAGCCGTCTTACGGTCAACTGGATAGCCAGGGTAAGGGGTTTTTCCCGCTTACTTTTCGAATCTTTTTGAATTTTTGAAATTTGAAAAGTTGGTGAAAGGATAAGAACAGTCGTCGTGCGACGGTTTCTTCTGACTGTGTCAGGACGTGCTGGAAGTTATGGCGACGTGACATTATATGGTCATTCCAGACGCTTTTTACGGCGCGTGGGCGCGATTTTTCGGGCGCGTGGCCGCTAAATTAAATTCACTCGTCCTTTCAACAGCTGTTGCCAGCTTGCCTGGTGCCACATGTCACGGTTTCATTGCACCTCCAATTTCTCTCTCCTCCGCATTAAATTCATCGCATTAATTGCGATCACTATATAAAGGGGAAGAGGGTCCTTTGTAATTCACACATTCACTTCTTCTCTTCATCTCTAAGGCGATTTCTGGTGAATACTCCCTTATTTAGTTGAGCATTCCTCCGAAATCGTTTCTTCTTCCTCTGCAATATGTCTTCCCATGATGCTGAAGCTGTAGCCGACGATAGGAGTACTGCTGGCGAGTGCCAGTGTGCTCTACCTGTCGATCTGTACCAGTACGTCGTCAGGAAATTCATGATTGAGTCTCTTGAGCCTGAGTTTCCTGAATCCCAGCAGACTGTGTACGATGCCCCCAGCGGCAAGATCGGGGTATATGCTGCATTCTTTGTTTATGGGAACCTTAGGTTCCCATTGACAAAGTTTGTGTACCGTGTCCTGGAGAGGCACGGTGTGCACCTGACCGAGGTGCATCCGATGGCGATTGCCAAGATTCGGCACTTCGAGTGGGTGTGCCGAATTCTGGGCATTGAGCCCTATGTGGACCGCCTGATGACCTTCTATACTTGGAGGTGCATCCAGGGGTGGTACACCCTGACAACCCGGATCAAGGGTTTGAAGATTTGCGCGACCGAGCGCAGTCTCCGATCGTGGAAGCGGGAGTTCTTCTACATTTCTGCCCGCGCCATCCCCATTGCCATGAAGTTTAAGAAGGGGCAAGCGCTTCCGAGCCTTCACGCTTCCAACTACCAGGAGGCGGAATGGTTCGCGAAGATATCTCGGGTCCAGTCTCCGGTTTACCGGTTTCCGGAGTCCGGGATGGTGATGCTGGGGATGAGCCGGGTATGGAAGGAGGCGTCTCGGTTTCCCATCCTTCTCGAATACGGTTTGAACTCTATTCCTTATGGTATGTCTTGTCTTTCTTGCTGATATGAGTTTGTCTTCTAACTGTTTCTTTTCTTTCAGAGGGGAACGATTTGGAGTCGCTCCTGTACCCGCGGGAAGCTGACGGTCCCGTGCGGGTGGGTACTCGTGCTCTAGAAGAGAACGAGTTGCCCATCCTGGAACAAACGGCGGATCGGTTTGTGGAGGTCTATCCGCTGGGCCACGAGATCCTGAGCCACCGGCGGCCAGGTAAGGCGTTATTCTATCCTCCCCCCCTCAATGCTGTACCTGCTGCTGGAATTCCTGACATCCCGTCTTCTTCTGAGGAATCCGCAGATGGTCCTCCGTTGGTGCGGAAGAAGAAGGCTGCCGGCGGAAAAGGGAAGGAGAAGGCGGCCTCCACAGCCGATCCAGTGGTCCTATCTGACACTGAGTCAGATAATGAAGAGGTGGCGGGGAACCCCGGTGGTGAGAAGACCACTGCTCCGGAGGCTACGACTGTTACCTCCGGAGAACCAATGACGACGACGGTGACCGGCATCAAGAGACCGGCTCCATCGGGTTCGTCCCCGCCCGTCCGTACGTTCAGGCTCAAGAAAACCCGTAAGTACAGACATCCTTCTTATCTTTGTAGATTTATCACTTTATAAATTTATTGAAACACTTATCTTCTTGTGCAGGCGTGGATGTTGACGCATTCCAGGGTGGAGCGCAGAGGAGTACCCCTCCGCCGATGACGGTAGGCTCGGTCAGCCTACCTGAGGCGAAGACCCAGGCGCCTGCGCCTGCTTCCGCTGGATCAGTTGCTCACTCCTTTGAGCCGACTGTTTCAGCTGAGATGACGTCACCACCGGCGGTTACAATTGCTGCGGATTCCGCGGCGGCGACCACGGCGGCGACCACGGCGGCCGCTACTATGCCTCCGCCACCGGCAACGACGGCCGGCCCATCAGGTACGCGCGGGGCTTCTCGCCAATCTTTGTCACCTTCCCATCTGCCCGACCTTTTGGATGGATTTCCCTTAGGTTCAGGCGATGGGTTTGGTGGCTATCGGCCTGTGATCGACCCTACAGGTGCATAGGGCTCTTTTGGCCTTTCTTATATATCTCATCTTTTTCCTAACTGCTTTGTTTCTTTTGCAGTGTCGGATTCCAATGAAGTGTATGTTCCGCGATGGAACATCCGCCGAGGAACAACCCTTCGTACCCCTGTGGAGTGCGTGGAATGGGCTCGCCACGCTGCTCCCCATGGTGCGTTGGGGGAAGCCATGGCTAGCTACCAGGAGGGTAGGCTAACCAATGAGCTTCGGGTTCTCCAGGCCCGGATGCAGCCGCGCGTCGAGCTGCTTTGTCGTGAAAACGACAAGTTGAAAGCAGCTCGCGCCAAGGAAGTATCTCAAGCGCGGGCTCTTCGGGAGGAGAACCAACAGTTGGCCGCAGCTGCTGCGGAGAAGGAGAAGGCCTTCAAGGCCCTCGAGGTTGAGGTTCAAGCGCGACTCGAGGCCCGCTCCAAGGCTGCTCAAGCTGTTAACGAACAGCTTCGGCTGGCTAAGGAGACTGCGAGGAACACAACCGAGAGGGCCACCAAGGCTGAAGCCGTTGCTGAGCCTTTACGCGTGGAGAATGAGGAGCTCAAGGCCAAATTAGAGGCTCTCCAACGTGCTCATGATGCCTTGGCGATGGAAGATGCCAAGAAGCTCCAGGAGATCTTGGACCAGAGGGGCATGCTTGACCATACCGAGCGGAAGCTTAAGGGCGTCGAAGAGGCTGCCGCAAAGGAAGTGCTACTTGCCAACCTTCACAAAAGCGAAGCCGAACGCGCCTGCACCCAAGCTCAAGCCGCCCTTCAAGAAGCTCTGGTTGCCAAGGAATGGCTTCTTTGAGAAGCGTTGTCTCAGGTATGTTTAGCTTTACGTCTTCACGCTTTCCTTTGTACATAGAAAAGGTGTTTGACACTTGTATTTTCTTTGTAGGTTGTGCATCGGGTCTTCTCAGAGACTACTTACGATGATGCCATGAGCGCAGCCCTCAACGCTTCTCATGAGGATGGGGAAAAGGCCGGCTTCCTGCTTGGTCTAGGGTTCGTTGAGAAAGGCTTCCCGCCTTCCAACTTCCCTTTGTTCGATGTGGACACCGAAGCTGCATATGACCAAGCGGTGAACCAATATGCCGCCTTCCCGCATCCGGTGGTGGAGAAGGTGAAGGAAGTCGCTGCTGCTGATGATGGACTTGCTATCCTCAAGGCTTTCCTTGAACCGCCACGCTCTACTGATGGGGCGGGTCCAAGTGGAAGTGGTCCTGAAGCTTGATTCTGAAGCTTGATTCTGAAGATCCCTTCCCGCTGCTAGGATAGACTAGATTTTGTTTTGTAGGCGGGTAGTTACCCGGCCATTCTTGTAATATATCTTTTGTGAAATACAAATCTTTTTGTGGATAAGACTGTTATTTCCTTTGGGTTCATTGCTTTATAAACCTTATATGACTTGCATACTTAGTTTAAATTAGCGATTTCCCAAGTGTTTAGAATAAGTTAACCTTGAATGTGGTTGACAGTAGGTTGAAGTTTTGCTTCCCCCTTTGTGAGTGTGCGGATAGGACCGGCACTTGCACTTGGTAGGATGGCTAAACTTTACCTATGTCTGACCTGCGCGTAGGTTTTTCCTTATCCTTTCAGAATGACTTTTAACCGTTCGACGCGCGGTTGTTAATGAGTTAGTGTTCAGCTTCCGCTACCAGGATTCATGCGGGTATACCGGCACTTTCACATAGTGGGATGGCTAAACTCTTCCCCTTTAACTGTCCTGCATGAAGGTCTTGTCATTTTCTGGGTTTATGCGGGTTTTGCCGCCTTCCCCACGCAACGATTCTTCACTTGATGCGGTGAATACCGGCATTAGTGTTCGAATCGACCGTTCAACGCGTGGTTGTTAATAGGTTAGTGTTCAACTTCCTCTACCAGGATTCATGCGGATATACCGGCACTTTCTCATAGTGGGATGGCTGAACCTTTCCCCTTTAACTGACCTGCGTGAAGGTTCTGTCGTTTTTTGGGTTTATGCGGGTTTTGCCGCCTTCCCCACGCAATGACTCTTCTTGATGCGATGACTACCGGCATTAGTGTTCGAATCGACCGTTCAACGCGTGGTTGTTAATAGGTTAGTGTTCAGCTTCCTCTACCAGGATTCATGCGGATATACCGGCACTTTCACATAGTGGGATGGCTGAACCTTTCCCTTTTAACTGACCTGCGAGAAGGTTTGATGCTTTTGGGTTTGTGCGGGTTTTGCTGCCTTCCCTGCGCAACGATTCTTCACTTGATGCGGCGGATACCGGCATCTCCATGTGCAAAGTTCATAAAATATAAATGTAAAATCATCAGCTTCAATTTGAAGGAGAATCGTTTCCATTAGAAGTGGCTCTAGGCCTTTACAAATTTGGAATTGATCTACATACAAACTGTGTAATTGAGCTCCCATAGGCGTGGCTTGGATGGGAGCACCATCGAGCCGACATGTATCTTGTTCGGGATCTCGTTGTTTACGCAGTATGTAGTCTCCGTTGAAGCTGCGATTTTTATTCATGCGTTTCCCCAGCTGGGTTCACGCATCAGCCTGCTCGACGCTCACTTCGCCACAAGGTGCGCGAGTGTCCCATCCTTGACAAATGCTTCGACCAAGTCCTTTACGTCTAAGCATTCTTCAGTGTTGTGGCCTTTGGTTTTGTGAAAATCACAATACTTTCTCTGATCAGCGTTGCGGCGATGCGGATAAACGGAGCCTTTGGCCACGGGAGCTCCTCCGTGGCGAATATCTCGGACACACTCTTTGTGAGTGGCGTCCACCTGGAGTTCTTCTCCGGTTTCACGTTATCTCTTCCGCCCAACCGATGTTGGAAACCGGACGGGGTGTCAAAGTTTACCCTTGACTGCCAAATGCCCAGCTTCCGCTTTTTGTTTAATCGGGCGGTAAGGACGTTGTTTTCCCTCGTCTTCTGGGTGTAGAGGTTCGTGCTCTGTGGAAGATCTCTACCCAGTTGCCTCTCGGTTT
The DNA here is from genome assembly GCF_021521415.1 of Bidens hawaiensis. Lineage (NCBI taxonomy): Eukaryota > Viridiplantae > Streptophyta > Magnoliopsida > Asterales > Asteraceae > Bidens > Bidens hawaiensis. Next base: position 44,618 of record NW_027500554.1, read on the forward strand.
CCGCAAAGCGTTTAGCTGCGGTCATGATGGCATCCCATGTGGATGGCATGCCATCTTTGCCCGTCAGGGTGCGGATGAGTTCCGGGTCGTTTGCGCCCTGGATGAAAGCGGCGCGAACGAGATCTTCGCTAACGTTGCCCAGGCTTAGCTTCTTCGAGTTGAAGCGAGTGATGAAGTCAGGCAAAGATTCTTCCTCCTCTCAGACGCACTTGAGGATTGTCCACTGCTCCTCAGTGTACTTTCTTTGCTGACTAAAGTGTTGACTGAACTTCTGTTGGAAGTCTGCCCAATCGTAGATGTGGTGGACCGGCAGACGGGTCGAAACAACGCTCTAGCTGCCCCGACCAGCGTCATTTGGAACATATAACACCACGTGGGTTCCGTCCAGTTACTGACGGTCGCCCCCGCGATGAATCTGTTCAAGTGATCGTCAAGGTCAGAAATACCATCGTACGTGCCTATGTTGGACATTTGTTTGGCACTTCTTGGGGCGATTGCTTCCGCGATGTCCCTTGCGAATTTGGACGTTCCCGCCCTTGCCGCAGTTGGCGTGAATGTTTTGGAGAAGTCCCGTGGGCTGTTGCCCACGTTTATTGGACTGAATGCTTCTCCAAAACGCCTTCTCGGTTGGGAATCCGTTTCTTTACGCTTCCCTTTCGCCCTATGACGAGGGTTCGCGTCTTCCTCGGATTCCTCCGAATCATCGTCGTATTCGAATTCTTCCACTTGTTGGAGTGAACGTAAACGTTTATCCAACTCAGCTTGGAACTCTTTTTGACGTGCTTCGGCCCACGCTTTAACATCATCGAGTGTTTGGCAGGGGAGCCTCGTCTGTTGATTTTCTAACTGGGTATCGGTGAATCCCAGTGTCTGATTATTTACTTCACTTGCCCCGGCTTGGGTAGCTGGGGTAGTGTTCGTAAAGTTTGTGTACTCGGTATTCCCCCTTATAGCTGGGGTCATAATTACCGGAGTCTCTTGGTTACTCGGTTTTGGGACCGGAGTATCTTTAACCATCTTTCCAGAAATTTTGAAAAAACTGGAGAAAAATAAAGTTCTAGCTTTATGCACGGATGGCGCCAATGAAGAAACACCAGTCGAACCCCGACAGATTACGAGTAACCTGAGGGTTAGATAGACGTTTCCCACGAGGGGTTAATTCCGGCAAGATGGTTCTTCCGATAACCTGCAAAACAGACACCGTGAGCTCGTCACTAAGAAAGGGGGGGTTCCTCCTTGTGACCACCCTCCGGCGTGAGAATCAGTCTATATTACTCTTTGAATATAAAAGTATATTATTAATATTAGAGCAGTTATCAGGTAAATTATACAAGATATTAGATGATGAAATGATATTACCATTTGATGTCTTTTATAGCCGAAGGTGGGTTTCCAAGGAGGTTTAGCCGGCCTACTACTCCGCCAACTGTGGCCTACGCACGTGCTCTGCTGGTAATTGGTGGATAGGCAGCGGCTGACAGTGACCAGGCGTGCTGTTCACTTTTCCTTTTCCACCAACTACAGGCTAGGCACGTGGTATGGCAGGAGTTGGTGAGCAGGCGGCGGCTATTGGTCACAGTGCTGTGGCGTGTTGTCTGCCATGCTGCTGTCAGTGAGCTGTCGTATCGTTGGTCAGATCTTTTGTCCATACCTCGTCAGGTATCACACAAAAGATCCTCCATTATTATACGGACTGGCTCATTTAGGCGGGAGTTTTCCCCCTCCCGCCTTTATGCGGGAATGTTCCCGGCTTTGCTCATTCCTTCTTCAGGTGACTACTGAATTATTATGAGTCTGAGCCTTATGCGTGTAGCCATGCTGCGCGGGTGGCCAGTCCCTAATGGCGGGTATCCGCACCTGCGGGAACAGGCGGATATTTGGAAACCATAGGGAGGCATTTCCTGCGGGACCAGCTTGCGTACCGCATGTGAGGTCGTCACAACTCTGAGCGTGGTGGGTCCTGCGGGTTTGGTAGGTCGCGGCGCAGACGTCCCTATGGTGAAGTCTGCGGGTTCAACTGCGCAGACGTCCGTTTAAGGAGTCTTGCGTGTTCAACTGCGCAGATGTCTCCTTTTAAGGGAGTCTTGCGGGTCCTAACCACCTCTGCTGGGACCTATCTCTTCAAGGCTTGTGAGTTGTGATTTCTTTTTCTGACTTTTGTTCAAAGTGACCGGTTACTTCAACTTTAGTTGAGGAATTTTAGATATTTTAATGTGTGAATTTATATGAAACAACTTTTGGGTTGGTGACTTGGTGTAGGACAGTAATATAATGTGTTATATATATATTGAAGAAACACTAAGTGACCCCGGGCAGATTATGGGTAATCTGGGGGCTAAGTAATGTTTCCCTCGAAGGTTAGGTCCAGCAGAGTAAGTTGTACTTCAGGGAACCTGCAAAACAGATACCGTGAGCTCGTCACTGAGAAGGGGGGGGGGTTCCTCCTTGTGACCACCCTCCGGCGTGAGAATCAGTCTATATTGCTCTTTAAATATAAAAGTATATGAATACTATTAGAGCAATTATCAAGTAAGTTATACGAGATAGTAGATGATGAAATTATAATACCATTTGCTGTCTTTTATAGCCGAAGGTGGGTTTCCAAGGGGTTTAGCCGGCCCAACACGCTACCAACTGTAACCTATGCACGTGCCCTACCTGTGAGTGGTGGATAGGTAGCGGCTGACACAGAGCAGGCGTGCCGTGCACTCTTCGTCTTCTACCAACTGCAGGCTAGGCACGTGGTCTGGCAGGAGTTGGTGGGCAGGCGGCGGCTATTGGTCACAGTGCTGTGGCGTGCTGTCTGCCACGCTGCTGTCAGTGAGCTGTCGCATTCTTGGTCAGATCTTTTGTCTTTACCTCGTCAGGTATCACGCAAAAGATCCTCCATACGGACTGGCCCATTTTGGCGGGAGTTTTCCCCCTCCCGCCTTTGCTCATTCTTTCAGGTGACACTGAATATTTGTAAGTGTTAAGCCTTATGCGTGTAGCTATGCTGTGCGGGTAGCCTTCCCTGATGGCTTGTATCCGCAACTGCGGGAACAGGCGGGTTACTTTACCATTGGGAGGCTTTTCCCTGCGTATGCAGCTTGCATACTGCACGTAGGCTTCTCTGAGCATGGTGGGTCCTGCGGGAGTAGATGGTCTTTGCGCAGACATCCCTGTTCAAGGTGAGTCATGCGGGACCAACTGAGCCCTGCTGGGACCTACCTCTTCAAGTCCCCCCAGTCCAATGTTCTTCTCACGAATGTCTAATAAAGTGAGGTGAACTTTTGGACTTAAGCAAAGGGTTTTGAAAAGGGGTTTTTGTAAGGTTTTCCATGGGGGTTCTTCCCGCGGAAGTCCTTGTCACTTGCAGAAATTCCCGAGTTTCCTGCTTGGTCTTTGGGTATGATGCGGGTAGGTCTGTAACCTCCTCGCAAGTCAGGAGCATTGGGTCTTAGTTGTGCGGATTCTCCCTGTGGTTCTGGTAGTTTTTGAACATAGTGATCAATTATGTTTAAACCACCAATTCCATCTTGGAGCCTCAAACAACGTAGTACTCGATGTTCCCGCTATGCGGGGATATTATTTCCGTTTTCACAAGCATTGCCCAGAAGATCCTTCCTGGTTTCAATTCTCAGCGGGTGCTAGGTATGTGAAGGGTTTTGCCTTTACACTGTACCTGCATCCGTCTTACGGTTACTTTACTTCCAAGGTATTCCTGGCGTCCATTCCCTGCGGGTGCTAGGTATGTGAAGGGTTTTGCCTTTACACTGTACCCGCACCCGTCTTATGGTTGGTTGCCAAATATTTTGGCTTCAATTCCCTGCGGGTGTTAGGTATGTGAAGGGTTTTGCCTTTACACTGTACCCACACCCGGCTTATGGTTACTTGTTTGCCAAGGTAAGGGGTATTTTCCCGCTTACTTTTTTGAACCTTAGTCTTCAAATTTTTAAATTTTGAAATTTGAAGAGTTGGTGGATGGATAACAACCCAATACCTCAAACGCCGTGCGACGGTTTCTTCTGACTGTGTCAGGACGTGCCAGAAGTTATGGCGACATGACATTATGTGGTCATTCCAGTTGCTTTTTCAGGCGCGTGGGCACGGGATTTCGGGCGCGTAGCCGCGAAATCTCTGGCACACGTCCTTTTGACAGCTGTTGCCAGCTTGCCTTTGCCACGCGTCATAGTTTCATTGCACCTTTGATTTCTCTCTCTTCCGTATTAAATTCATCGCATTAATTGCGATTACTATATAAAGGGGGAGAGGGTTATTTGCAATTCACACTTTCCACTTTCATCTCTTCTTCTCCAGTAATTTCCGGCGAATTTCTCTTTTTCGGTAAAGCATTACTCTGAAATTTCTTCTTTCTTCCACCATGTCTTCTCACGATGCTGATGATCAGAAGACTGCTGGCGAATGCCAGTGTTCTCTTCCTGTCGAGCTGTACCAGTATATCGTCAGGAAGTTCATGCTCGAGTCTCTCGAGCCTGAGTTTCCTGAGCCCCACCATACTGTGTACGATGCCCCTAGTGGCAAGATCGGGGTTTATGCTGCATTCTTTGTCTACGGAAACCTTAGGTTTCCGTTGACAAAGTTTGTGTACCGTGTCCTGGAGAGGCACGGTGTGCACCTGACAGAGGTGCACCCCATGGCCATTGCCAAGGTCCGGCACTTTGAGTGGGTGTGCCGGATACTGGGCCTTGAGCCCCTCGTTGACCGTCTGATGACCTTCTACACTTGGAGGTGCATCCAGGGGTGGTACACTCTTACAACCCGTATCAAGGGTTTAAAGATTTGTACCACCGAGCGGAGTCTTCGCTCGTGGAGAAGAGAGTTCTTCTTCATATCCGCTCGCGCCATCCCCATCGCCATGAAGTTCAAGAATGGCCAGGCGCTTCCGAACCTTCCCGCCCTCAACTACGAGGAGGCGGAATGGTTCTCGAAGATATCCCGGGTCCAGTCCCCGGTTTTCCGTTTTCCGGAGTCGGCGATGGTGATGCTGGGGATGAGCCGGGTGTGGAAGGCGGCGAATGCGGATAAGGTTCCGATCGTCCTTGAATATGGTTCGAACTCTGTCCCTTATGGTACGTCTTGTTTCATTTTGCTGACTTCGATTTTTTCTAACTTTCTTGTTGATTTCAGAGGGGAACGATCTTCAGTCGCTCCTGAACCCGCGGGAGGAAGATGGTCCCGCGCGGATGGGTACTCGTGCTCTGGACGAGAACGAGTTGCCCATCTTAGAGCAGACCGCGGGTCGGTTCGTGGAGGTTTACCCGCTAGGCCAAGAGATCCTGAGCCACCGACGGCCAGGTAAGCCTATCTTCTACCCTGAACCTCTCAATGCTGTGCCTGCTGCTGGAGTTGACATTTCTTCTTCTGAGGAATCCGCAGAAGGTCCTCCACTGGTGCGGAAGAAAAAGGCTGCCGTCGGGAAAGGCAAGGAGAAGGTGGCCTCTACGGCCGACCCGGTAGTCCTATCTGACTCGGAGTCAGATAGTGCAGAGGTGGCGGGGAAGCCCGGTGGTGAGGAGACCACCGCTCCGGAGGCTGTAGCTGTTACCTCCGGGGAGGCAGCGACGACGACGGTTACCGGTGTCAAGAGGCCGGCTCCATCGGGTTCGCCCCCGCTCGTCCGTACGTTCAAGCTCAAGAAACCCCGTAAGTACCCCCATAATTCTTGTCTAGATTTGTTGTTTCAAATAAATTTTTCTAACACTTTTGCTTGTGCAGGTGTGGATGTTGACGCATTCCAGGGTGGAGTTGGAGCAAGTATTCCCCTGCCGATGAGGGAAGGCTCGGTCAGCCTTCCCGAGGCGTCGACCCAGGCGTCTGCGCCTGCTTCCGTTGGTTCCAGCCTTCCTGAGGCTGTTCCAGCTGAGAAGGTGTCTCCGCCGGCCGTGAGTGCAATTTTTACAGCATCTTTCACGGAGCCGGCGGTTACTGTTGCTGAGGAGGCAACGCCAACAATGGCTACCACAGCGGCTGCCACCATACCTGCGCCACCGGCACCGACGGCCGGACCATCAGGTACGCGCCGGGCTTCCCGCCGATCTATGCCACCTTCCCGTCTGCCTGACCTGTTGGACGGATTTCCTTTAGGTTCAGGTGATGGGTTTGGCGGCTATCGGCCTGTTATTGACCCTACAGGTACGTAGGGTTCTTTTTCCTTTGTATATTTTTATCATCTTTTCCTAACTGCCTTTGTTTCTTTTGCAGTGTCGGATTCCAATGAAGTGTATGTTCCAAGATGGAACATACGCCGAGGAACAACCCTTCGCACCCCTGTGGAGTGCGTGGACTGGGCTCGCCACGCTGCTCCTCATGGTGCGTTGGGGGAAGCCATGGCTAGCTACCAAGAGGGTAGGCTAACCAATGAGCTTCGGGTTCTCCAGGCCCGGACGCAGCCCCGCGTCGAGCTGCTTTGTCGTGAAAACGACAAGTTAAAAGCAGCGCGCGCCAAAGATGTATCTGAAGCGCGGGCTCTTCGGGAGGAGAACCGGCAGTTGGCCGCTGCCGCAGCCGAGAAGGAGAAGGCATTCAAGGCCCTCGAGGTTGAAGTCCAGGCGCGACTCGAGGCCCGCTCCAAGGCTGCCCAAGCTGTGAATGAACAGCTTCGGCTGGCCAAGGAGACTGCGCGAAACTCAACTGAGAGGGCTGCCAAGGCTGAAGCTGTTGCTGAGCCACTTCGCGAAGAGAATGAGCAGCTTAAATGCAAATTAAAGGCTCTTCAGCATGCTCATGACGCCTTGGCAATGGAAGATGCCAAGAAGCTGCAAGAGATTCTTGACCAGAGGGGGGTGCTTGACCAAACCGAGCGGAAGCTTAAGGGCGTCGAAGAGGCTGCCGCAAAGGAAGTATTACTTGCCAATCTGAACCAAAGCGAAGCCGAACGCGCCCGTGACGAAGTGCAAGCTACCCTCCAATGGCTACTTCGAGAAGCGTTGCCTCAGGTATCCTCTTCTCTTTCTTCTTGTAATTAGAAAATGTTCTAACTTGTAATTTTCTTTTGTAGGTTGTGCGTCGGGTCCTTTCAGAGACCTCTTACGACGATGCAATGAGCGCAGCCCTCAACGCTTCTCATGAGGATGGGGAGAAGACTGGCTTCCTGCTTGGTCTAGGGTTTGCTGAGAGAGGCTTTCCGCCCTCCAACTTCCCTTTATTCAATGTTAACACTGCAGCTGCTTATGACCAAGCAGTGAACCAGTACGCTGCCTTCCCGCATCCGGTGGTGGAGAAGGTGAATGAAGCTGCTGCTGCTGATGATGGGCTAAACATCCTTAAGACTTTTCTTGGACAGCCGCGCTCTGACGGTGCTGGTCCAAGCGGAGGTGGTCCTGAAGCCTGATCCTGAAGATCCCTTCCCACTGCTAGGATAGACTTAGCTTTGTATAGATTTCTTTTAGGCGGGTAGTTACCCGGCCACTGTTGTAATATATCATTGAAATATACGATTGTTATTCCTTTCATTGGATTCTTTGCTTTATAAACTTATGACTTGCATACTTAGTTTAAATTAGCAATTTTCCAAGTGTTTAGAATAAGTTAACCTGTGAACGTGGTTGATGATGGGTTAGAGTTTTGCTTCCTCCTTCGTGATTGTGCGGGTATAACCGTCACTTGCACTTGGTAGGATGGCTGAACTTTTGCCTTCATCTGACCGCGTGTAGGTTTTTCTTATCCTTTTTTAAGTGTTCATAAGTTAACCTTTTAACGTGGTAGATGGTAAGTTAAGTTTGGCTTCCTTGTTTGTGATTGTGCGGGTAAGACCGTCACTTGCACTTACAAGGATGGCTAAACTTTACCTACATCTGACCTGCGTGTAGGTTTTCCTTAGAACTTTTTTAACATTTTGGCGTTGTGTTTATGCGGGTATTGCCGCCTTCCACACGCAACTACTTCTTCCCGTAAGGGAAGTTCATAGGTTACAAGCTATCAATACATCATGAAAGGAGAATCATTTCCATTAGAAGTGGCTCTAGGCCTTTTCTTTACAAGTTGGAATTGATCTACATATAACATTTGCGTAATTGAGCTCCATTCCATGTTCTAGGGATGGGAGTGCCATCGAGCCTTTCGAGCCGGTATGCGCCCTTTCCCAGAACTTCTTTGATAACGTATGGCCCTTCCCAAATCGGGGCCAACTTTCCTGGGCGTTGTTGGTTCGAAGCCTCGTTGTTACGCAGTATGTAGTCTCCTTCATTGAAATTGCAGAGTTTTACCCGCGTGTTGTAGTATTTTTGCATTTGTCGTTTGTAGTTTTCTTCACGCACGGCGGCTAAGTCTCTGCGCTCTTCGGTTAGCATGAGGTCTAACCGTCTTTCCGCATCATTGTCTTCTGGTTGGATTAAGACCCTTGGTGAGGGTAAACCGATTTCGACTGGGATCATGGCTTCAGTGCCATAAGTGAGACTGAACGGGGTTTCTCCCGTACTGGTCTTCTTCAGCGTTCTGTTTGCCCAAAGGACGTGTGGAAGCTCGTCCACCCAACCGGATCTATGTTCCAAGAGTCTTCTCTTTATGCCTTCGACGATGCTCTTATTTGCTCTTTCCACCTCACCGTTACCTTGCGGGTGTGCCACTGAGGTAAAGGTGTGGGTGATTTGAAGTTCTTTCAGCCACTGCTGTAGCTTCTTGTCAGCAAAGTTGGTGCCATTATCGCTTACCAAATTCTGTGGAAGTCCAAAACGACAAATAATAAATTCCCAAATGAATTTTTTGATATGCTTTGCGGTTGTTTGGGCTAAAGGTTTCGCTTCTATCCATTTGGTGAAGTAGTCAATGGCTACCACTAGGAACTGAACATTCCCAGCTGCTGTAGGAAATGGGCCTGTCACGTCAATGGCCCACTTCTGAAATGGCCACGAGGAAGTGACAGGAACAAGTTCATTTTTCGGGCGATGCGTGTTGGGTGCGTAAAGCTGGCAAGATCTGCATTTTCTGATGTATGCCAACGCGTCCATATGCATCCCCGGCCAGAAGTATCCCGCGTTGTTTAGCTTGGCTACCACAGCGCGGGGGCCTGCGTGTACTCCACAGATGCCTTCGTGAACCTCCCTTAGGAGGTAGTCAGCATCTTGGTTGTCCACGCATCTTAACAATGGGCCAAGAAAGTTACGTCTGTAAAGGGTGTCATTGACCAGCTGATAATTCAGTGCTTTACAGCGTAGTTTTCTTGCCTGTGACTTTGACTCTGGTAACGTTCCTGCTTCAAGGTATTTTATTATTGGGGTCATCCATGTTTCTGTACCGGTTTGGATGACACAAATTTCCTTGTGCGGGACTGATGGTGTTTCGAGGAGTTCAACGCGGATGTCCTTTCCCAAGTGGGTGAAGGCCAGTGATGCAAGCTTGCTTAACGCATCCGCAGATTTGTTTTCGCTGCGCTTGACGTGTATCACTTTACAATCATTAAAATCGCGCATGATGGCGTTGGCCTGGGCAAGGTACAGGGCCATTGTGTCGTTCACAGCTGTGTACGTCCCGTTTATTTGGTTTGCCACTAGCATGGAATCTACATGGGCTTCCAAATTTTTTACACCCATTTTACGCGCAATCCTCAATCCGGCCAGGAATGCTTCATATTCAGCTTCGTTATTCGTACTTGGAAAATCCAGCCGAATAGCATAAGTATATTCCTGGCCTGCTGGATTTGTTAATTTTAACCCTGCGCCTGAACCCTCGTTACTAGCTGCTCCATCAGTGTAGAGTCGCCAGACCTCATTGATTTCGTGTGCTGGGGAGGGTTGAACCTCCTCCTGGCACTCTTTCTCCCGTGAAGCGGGGACTTCTGCAATAAAATCGGCCAGGACCTGGCCTTTAATGGCTGGTCTCGGCTTGTATTGAATCGCATATTCTCCCAATTCAATTGCCCATTTGGCTAGACGTCCCGATAACTCGGGTTTGCCTAGAACATTTGAGAGTTTGAAGTTGGTGAGAATAGTGATTGGGTGACCCTGGAAATATCGTCTCAACCTGCGTGAAGCGTGTATAAGTGCCAAGACTAGTTTTTCCAGGGTAGAGTACCGGGTTTCCGCGTCTGCCAGCACGCGGCTAACATAATAGATTGGCATCTGGATGCCTTTTCGTTCTACAAGCAGGACTGCCCCGGTTGCTCTATCTGTTGCGGAGAGGTATAGGATTAACTCCTCCCCCGCTTGTGGTGCTGTGAGTGTTGGGAGTTCGATCAGGCGTGATCGAATCTCCTGAAAAGCTGCTTCCGCTTCTGGTGTCCAGCGGAAGTGCGTTTTCTTTAAACAATTTCTTAGCGTTGACACAAAAGGGAACGACCTATCCGCATGGTTTGCCAAAAAGCGGTTAAGCGCGACTAGTCGTCCATTCAGTGTTTGAGCCTGTTTTATGGTGGTAGGTGATTCCATTTTGACAATGGCTTCGACCTTTTCAGGGTTCGCTCTGAAGCCATCTTTAGTAATAATGACTCCCAAGAACTTCCCTTCTTCCACCCCAAATGAACATTTGCTCGGGTTGAGCTTCATGTTTATCTTTCTGAGCGTGTTGAAAGTTTCGTCAATGTCTTTCAACATCGCCTCTGGCTCGGGGCTTTTGATGACCAAATCATCCATATAGACTTCCAAGTTTCTCCCAATTTGGGCGTGAAACTCTTTGTCCATTAGTCGTTGGTACGTGGACCCCGCGTTCTTAAGTCCGAATGGCATCATTTTATAACAAAATGTGCCATCGGGCGTCCGAAAGGCGGTTTTGTCCTGGTCATCTACAGCCATGTGGATTTGATGGTACCCCTTATACGCATCCAAGAAGCATTTAAGGCGAAATGGTGCCACCGAATCCACCTTGAGATCAATTTCTGGCAACGGATAACAATCTTTGGGGCATGCTTTATTCAAATCTTTGAAATCTATGCACATGCGCCATTGTTTGTTATTCTTCGGTACCATTACGGGATTTGCAACCCATGTTTGATATTTGCTAACGCGCACGATGCCCGCGTCAAGGAGTTCCTTGACTTGGGTTCTGCACGCGTTGGTTTGCTCGGGCCCCATTACTCTGCGCTTTTGTACGATCGGCGTAACGGCCGGATCGCATTTGAGCTTATGCTCTGCCTTACTCCGGGGTACACCAGTCATGTCGGCTGGTGTCCACGCAAAGATGTCTGCGTTTCGCTGCAGTAAGCGCTTGAGTAAGGTGCGTGTTGGATCAACAATTGTCGGGCCAATGGTAACGGCCTGATCGGGATATTTCCCATTGAATGCCCACTTTTCAGGTTCAGTGATGGTTTGTTTGGCCATCTTCGGTTTGGGTTTAGAGGAGACGGATGCGATGCATACCTGGGGAATGCCCGTGATCATCGCTACGCCTTCAGTTGTTGGCCATCCCATCATGCCGTGGACTGAGGATACCACGGCGTTGAATCTTGCCATCCCGTCTCTCCCGAATAGGATGTCATACGTATGATGTGGTTTTTTCATTACAAAAAAATCCACATCCTCCGTGCGTGAAAAATTCCCATCGGTGAGAGTGACGGGGAAAGATAGGGTGCCCAAGGGAGTGTTCATGCTGCCGTCAAACCCTTCCATTGAAGCGTAGACCGTCTCCAGGCGTTCCTTGTCTTCATCGTCTAGCTTGTCGAAGAACTGCCTGTACATCACTGTCGACGATGCGCCATTGTCAACGAGGGTGCGGGAGGTGATGTAGTGCCCCAGCTGGCTTTTAATGACAATGGGGCCTTCTTTGTTTGGGCCTCCCGGCACTCGCGGGAAGCGCACTTCTGCTTCCTTCCATGCGCATGGTTCGGTCATTGGTCTCTTTCTTCCTCTGACCTTACCATGGACCATGTTGATGCTGATGTCGACGGGCTTTCGTCCGTTACCCCTGTACCTGTTGTCGTTCCTTCCTCCCTTCTTGATAGATGCCACGAGGTGTGCGAGCCTCCCATCCTTGACGAATGTCTCGACGATGTCCCTCAAGGATGTGCACTCCTCAGTGCTATGGCCCTTTGTCCCATGGAAGTCACAAGACTTGCTTTGATCCGCATTGGGTTTCTGTCGGATCGCTGGGGCTTTTGGCCATGGCAGTTTTTCCGTGGCAAATATCTCTGTGACGCTCTTGGTGAGTGGCGTCCAAAGGTTTTTCCGGTTCGAAGGGTGCGTGTTGTCCCTTCCGCCAACCAGAGGGCGAGAGCTTGAGGGGGTGTCAAAGTTTATCCTTGACTGCCAAATACCTTGCCGCCTCTTTTTGTTTAGCCGGGCGGTTCTCACATTGTTCTCCCTTGTCCTCTGTGTGTAGAGGTTTGTATTCTGGGGGAGATCTCTTCCCAGCTGTTTCTCCGTTTCGGCAAAGCGTTTGGCTGCCGTCATTATGGCATCCCATGTGGATGGCATGCCGTCTTTACCTGTCAGAGTGCGGATAAGTTCTGGGTACTCAGCGCCCTGAATGAAAGCGGCGCGAACGAGGTCTTCGCTGATGTTGCCCAGACTCAGCTTCTTGGAGTTGAAGCGGGTGATGAAGTCCAGTAAGGATTCATCCTCTTCTCTCACACAGTTGAGGATCGTCCACTGCTCCTCAGTGTGCTTCCTCTGTTGACTAAACTGTTGACTGAACTTGTTCTGGAAGTCTGCCCAGTCATAAATGTGGTGGACCGGTAAACGGTCGAACCATGCTCTGGCTGCTCCTACCAGAGTCATCTGGAACATGTAGCACCACGTGGGTTCCGTCCAGTTACTGACGGTTGCCCCCGCAATGAACCTGTTCAGATGGTCATCTGGGTCGGATAGACCATCGTATGTGCCAATGTTGGACATTTGTTTGGCACTCCTCGGGGCGATTGCTTCTGCAATGTCCCTTGCAAATTTTGACCTTCCTGCGTTTGTGGCAGTAGGTCTAAAGGCCTTGGAGAAGTCACGCGGGCTTTTTTCCGTGACTGGTTGGAATGCTTCCCCAAAATTCCTTTTTGGCTGGGGATCCGTTTCCTTACGCTTCCCTTTCGCCCTATGGCGAGGGTTCGCGTCGGTGTCGGAGTCTTCCCGCTCCTCGTCTGAGTACTCGTACTCACTACTCATGTTGAGGTGCTGGCGAGTACTACCGAATTCCTCAGCTTGTTGGACTGAACGCAAGCGTTCGTCCAACTCAGCCTGAAATTCTCTTTGACGTGCCTCGGCCCATGCCTTCACTTGATCAAGTGTTTGGCGAGGGGCTCGAGTTCGTTTTTCCAGTTGGGCATCAGTGAATCCCAGTGGAATATTTACTCCACTTGCCCCTACATGAGTGACTGGGGTAGTGTTCGTAAAATGTACTTCACTTGCCCCAGCTTGGGTGGCTGGGGTAGTGTTTGTAAACATTGTGTTGCCGGTGTTTACCCCAGTGGCTGGGGTTGTGGTTACCGGAATTTCTCTAGTCATCTTGGAAGTTTTGAAAAACTGGAGAAAGATGTAGTTCTAGCTTTATGCACGGATGGCGCCAATGAAGAAACACTAAGTGACCCCGGGCAGATTATGGGTAATCTGGGGGCTAAGTAATGTTTCCCTCGAAGGTTAGGTCCAGCAGAGTAAGTTGTACTTCAGGGAACCTGCAAAACAGATACCGTGAGCTCGTCACTGAGAAGGGGGGGGTTCCTCCTTGTGAAACAACTTTTGGGTTGGTGACTTGGTGTAGGACAACTTTTGGGTTGGTGACTTGGTGTAGGACAGTAATATAATGTGTTATATATATATGTATGTGATGTGTTGTTATAAAGAATATCACATCATGATGTGTTTTATTCTACATACAAATTTTATAAGAAAAAGAAAGCTTTATCAAATATAAAATTTTCGAGTTACCATATGTTATACTCATTTGCTTTAACAACTCTAAATTAAATCTACTTTATTTTTTGTATTTAAAAGGGTTAAACTATTGATATTCGGGTCAGCCCGAATTTGTATGTGCAGGTCAGGACTGACATCTTTGACACTAGTAATAATATGAGTCAGGCTTGAATTACACATTTCAACTAACCTGAGACAATTAACACCCATCATTTTATGACTACCTTTTAAAAAAAATAACTTTTTTATATATGTGGTCTTTAATGTAGGCGCACACCAAACAAGAAGAGACATTAACTCTACAAACTAAATACAAGCATTTAGTTTGTTTTGACTTTTAATAGTAGATTAATGGTGTAACTATAAGTCTGTAACTTTGTAAGACCATTCTCAATCGGATCTTAAAAACATTATCATGATATCATTATCATCGTTCTCAATAAATCCTATAAATAGCAAAGCTATAGTAGGGTGAGGAGGATAAGATGTAGACAATTTTACCTCTACCTCATAAGAATAGAGATGTTGCTTCCGGTGAGACCCCCTAGCTCGATAGTAGCTTTGCATCAAACCTTGGACATAAGGCACATAACACTCAACCATCGGGACATCGGCCGATTGGTGCATGTTCCCTTGTCTTTCGGCTATCAAAGCTACCACATGAAGCCTGATTAACCTTCCGCCACTTTTAATGTTATTTTCACGAGATTAGTAAAATGACGTCAAAGTTAGTGCAATTTCAGTTTAGCCCACCCAAGGGTTCACACATATATACATTATATGCGTGCATCGCAAGTAGTGCGTCGGTTCTTAAAAACATGCAAGAGAAAATTTGTAAATTATATGGTATGATTATAAGTGGTTATATGGTATGAGTGGTTGTAAGTGGATGAGAAAGAAAGTGTTATATGAAAATGATAGATTTAGGGTTTCAATGTTTATACCATATAATATTTTAATATTTTCTGTAATTAAGTGTGGGTGTAGGAGAAAGAAAAAATAATGATAAATATATAAAAAATGTTATTTAATTGAACATGCAGTACATGGTTGGGAATTGAATAGTTTCGGGGGTGTTTGGAATTCCTTATTTTACCACCTTATACATTAAATAAGACATATGTATAAGTTACAAAGTTGTAACTTATACATTTTACATTCACAAAACCTAACATTCACAAACACCTTACAAAGTTGTAACTTATTTAATTGAACATGCTAAAATAAAGAATCCCAAACACCCCCAGAAAGTTAAATTTGAGAGTATTAAACTATAATGATAAATATATAGAAAAAAGTATTATTAATTAAATAAGAGAAAAAGTTTTTTAGTAATTTATAGTGTAATTATATATGGATATATGGTTGGAAAAAGCTTACCAACATAACTAGGGAACCGTTCAAGCCTGCCAACATGTCCGGATCCAGTAAGATCCAAACGTGGGACAACACTTTCAGGCTTTGCTAATATTATCTTTTTACGGCGCCTGTGTGTGACAACAGCCCATATAAACCCCATGGTGGTTGCAACTAGGATGTGTGCTACCACTAGCCTCTGGTAATTACCTGCATATATAAAACTTTATTGATGTTAGTTAGAGAGAGAGAGAAAACTAGAGAGAGAATACTAGAGAGAGAGAGAGACCGACCTTTGATCATTATGGAGTTGCTAAAAGGAATTCAAGGGGAAGTGATCATATGTATTGGAGTAATAACTAAGGTGGGATAATAATATAAAAACATGATGGCTATTCAAAGTAACAAATCCATCTTGCATACAAATTGTGGTGGTTAGACTTGTCCATAAAAAGAGTGACAAACATTCATTATAGTTTTTTTTTTATTTTTTACTACCAAGAGAATTGCATAGGTACTTCGTATCCAATGACAAAATGTCACCATCAGTTGGTCCAACACAGCCGTACGGAGTCCTAAGCGCCTCCAATTTATCTCCAGTTATGGGGAAAATCCACACGCCCGAATGGCCACTGGTTGTAAAACCCGGACGCCTTAAAAATCAAACTGGATATCACAAAGATCTCAGTCTTCCTTCAATGAGTCACTCATACCCATTCCAAAGTGTTATTAGTGGGGTTTGAACCTGGATCTCTATTAGAAATGACATTTATTTTAGTTTATTACATGGATAATCCTTGTCATGTGAAACTTTACTTGATAAGTTGTTGACTCGGGTGAATCTTTGCAATAAAGTCTTCGCTATTCCTTTTATCATGTGTAAATTTTGCGTAAATGAGAAGGAAACTATGAAATATGTGTTTGGAGTTTTGGATCTTGCCAGCTTGCTTTTCGACTTCGGAGACTGATCAAGTCTTGGCTGAACATTGCGGGCCCTATATCTTTGAAACCGAAAGACACAGTAACCTGGATGACCAATTCTAAAAAAACAAGTCACGGAGGGTATTGTTTAGTCGGGTGATTTGGAAGACTCGAAATGAAGCGATCTTCAAGGCTAATGATTTCAAATCAGATTTTATTTTAGATTCGATTACTCATTTTCCCTTTGTGTGGTTAGTTAGTAGAGACGGGAAATTAAAAGTGAATTAGACTAAGTGGCTTAAAACTAAGGGGCTGCTTGGTAGCCTCTTAACAGTCATTAAGGGGCTACTTCTTAATGGATCATAACCTCTTAATGATTAAGAGGTAGCCTTAAGTCTGAATGGTTAAGAGGTTACCTCTTAATGATTACCTCTTAACAATTCAGACTTAAGACTACCTTTTAACCATTAAAAGATTATGGCCCATTAAAAGATTACCAAACAACCCCTAACTTAATTTGATGTAACCTTATGTTATTTGGTTAGTTTTTCTAACCAAATAGCTTAACATATTTTGTTGCTAAAAAAAATGAATAATCCTTATGTTTGTTGCTCGTATTGCATGTTTAGTCTTTAAATTTTTAAAAATATATTGTTAGTATATACCTTTTACCCAAAAATTGATATAGATGATACTTAGAGCACCTTCAACGCATCTCCATGGAGGCTGTCTAGATTAGATGGCAAGACATGGACGAGCTTCATATAAGTTTGCGAGGAAAAAGATAGGATAGAGAGGGGGGGGGGGGGGGGGGTTGCTGATGTGGCGGTACGACGTACAAGCGCTAGAGATGTTCTTAGATGATGAAAGCTAACTTTTCATTTAAGCCCTTAAAAATTAACAAAAGTAGTCTATTGTTTATAATAATAATAATAATAATAATAATAATAATAATGAAAGTTATAGATCGGTCCCACCCTTAAAAAGAAATAAAGATTAGTTAGTTAAAAAACTTAAAATGATGGTGTTTCTTGTGGTATGTTTATATTAAAAATTTGGTCCCTAGTTATATGTGCATAATTAAAGTTATAATTGTTTATTATTATTGATAGCATATTCATAATAATAGTTATAGTAATAATATAATAATAACAATAGTAAAAAATAATAATCACACTAGCTAGTAGCAATAATATCTCAACTATATATATATTTAAAAGTCCTAATAAGTTACATAAATAGTTATTAGAAATAAAACGACTGAATTTTCCTTTGTTTAACAAAATAAATCAATGAGATTAGCATAGATTAATGAAAGGGTTGTAAAATTTAAAACCCATAAACGATGATATATCAAAAGATTTCTTTTCAGATTGAAAGGGTTAAACATGCCAAATCACATGAATCAAATACGTAATTTACTCTTTTTGTGTTTTATAATTACATGGGTCCCTTAGTTATTTACTCTATATGCTAAATTGAACTTGTTCATAATGGTTTCAAGGTTCTTTCTCCTTTCACTTTATCCTTTATCAAAAGCAAACACTATAGTCACAATATGAATATATTCAAATCAAATTATATGCTTTTTACTTTTATTCAAATGAAATTATACGCATTAATAATCAGAATCTTTGATGAAAGGTATCAATATGGTGGAACACAAACTAGGGGTGTTCACGATCCTGTTTTCACGGTTTTTAAGTTAAACCGTAAACCAAACCGTTACTAACGGTTTTTATTTTTGTAACCAAAACCAAACCGTTGAAATCTTAAAACCAAACCAGACCGTTAGTAACGGTATAGTTTCGGTTCGGTTTTAACGGTTTGGACACTTTGGGATTTTATACAAGATGTCCAAAATAAACGATTTTGGTCGAAAAATCCACAGAACCCAGATACATAAGAGAATTCAAAAGGAACATATATGATATCAACATTAGTCACATGAAACAAAATATATGAGCATAAACACTTAAGGATTTTATAACTTGAGCACATGAGATTTATTGTGTTGGAAACTTGCAAATTAGAAAGCATACCGAAGATATATAAACTTATTTAACTTAAATAGAGTTAAAAATTAAGCCTTAATTATGTCTAATATATATTTATATATGAAATATTTCAAAACTTTAATATAATAACTTCTGACGGTTCGGTCCAGTTTTATACGGTTGGTTTATGGTATAAACCATAAACCAAACCGTTTACTACTATTTGAAAATATTGAAATTGACCGACCAAAAGTTAGTATGAAAAACCGACTGTGAAATCGATGACCGGTTTGGGCTGTTTCACGGTTTGAACGGAACCGTTAACACCCCTAACACACACAAGACATCAAACGCCTAATGGTGTTCTTTTCCAAGGTTTTAGCAAAAATGCTTATAATAAAAGTATACGCATCGGACCACAACACCTACATATATAGGAAAGACCTTTTGAATCTTTAACACTTGTTGATCGTGTGTTTTGACATGTCATGAGAAAATACATTCGGTAGGCAAGATAAGCTAGTTGAAATGAAGATTTTTGATAAGAAGATATAAAAATGACATACTCTTGTATATGCTACGTACCAAATGTTTCTCAGTGGTACAGAGAATTTGATTATTATTATTGACTGATGTATTCTATATTTTGGTTACATACTACCAAAAGTTCAAAAGAATGATATTTAAATACAATTGAAGGTTTGACCCTTAACAAAGGAAATACAAAATAAAAGGAATATGCTATTTCTTGATTGTAGCCCAGCAACGGTTGAAAGCAAGCTGTCAATATAGGTCAATATATGTTGAGATCTTCTAAATGGGGAAATGATGGAAACTGATCCCTTGCAATATTCCTTTAATTATTTTGTTACAATTTCTAACAGTCCCCCTCAAGTTGAGTAGTCGGATCTCCAATGCTCAACTTGCCAAGACAATTGCTGAATATTCTTCCATTGACGGCTTTGGTTAAAATGTCTGCAAGTTGGTCTTCTGATCGGACAAATGGAAGTGCTATAATCCCCGCTTCAAGTTTTTCTTTGATGATGTTTCTATCGACCTCTACATGCTTTGTACGATCGTGTTGAACAAGATTTTTTGAAATTTGTATTGCGGCTTTGTTGTCACACATTATTCTAATAGCTTCGGTTTGAAGAAACCCGATTTCTGTCATAAGTTTACGTATCCATAGAACCTCTGCCACACCCCGTGCAATTCCTCGGAATTCCGCTTCGGCACTAGATAATGCTACGACCTTCTGTTTTTTGCTTCTCCATGTAACTAAATTTCCACCAACCAGAGTGAAATAACCCGATGTTGATCTTGCATCATCTTTGTCTCCTGCCCAGTCTGCATCGGTATATAATTGAATTTTTAGGTGTTTATTTGGTTGGAAGAGAACCCCATGGCCTGTTGTCCCTTTGAGATATTTGATAATTCGCCATACTGCTTCCATGTGAGTGTCTTGAGGTTGATGCATAAACTTGCTAACTACCCCCACTGCGTATGCGATGTCTGGACGAGTATGCGAAAGGTATATTAATTTTCCTACCAAACGTTGGTATCTTTCTTTGTCTGCTAGTTTCCCTCCTTCTTCTATGTGGAGGTTATGATTAACCACCATTGGCGTATCAGCCGGTTTGCAATCTATCATACCTATCTCTGCTAAAAGGTCAAGAATATATTTTTTTTGACATATAAAAATACCCCTTTTAGATCTTAGTACTTCAATTCCAAGAAAGTATTTAAGCCTTCCTAGGTCTTTCATTTCAAATTCTTTAAACAAGTTTGCCTTCAACTTCTTCATTTCTTCATCATCGTTCCCTGTAATAATCATGTCATCAACATATATTATTAAACAAGTTACAAGGTTACCTCTGTTTTTAAGGAAGAGCGTATGGTCAGAATTGCTTTGTCGAAATCCATATCCCTTCATTGCTAGGGTGAATCTGCCGAACCAGGCTCTAGGAGATTGTTTCAGCCCATAAATACTTTTTTTTAAACGGCAAACTTTTTTTTCTTTGAAGTTTTTTGTGAACCCGGGTGGAGCTTCCATATATACTTCTTGTTTTAATTCTCCATGAAGAAAGGCATTCTTAACATCAAATTGATGAAGAGGCCATCCTTCATTTGCAGCTAACGAGAAAAGGACCCTAATTGTGTCAATCTTGGCTACCGGAGAGAATGTTTCTTGGTAGTCAATCCCATACGTTTGAGTATAGCCTTTAGCCACCAACCGTGCTTTGTATCTTTCAATGGTTCCGTCGGGTTTATGTTTGATCGTGAAGACCCATCGACAACCTACGGGTTTCTTTTCTATGGGGCGGTCACATACTTCCCAAGTATTATTTTGAATAAGAGCTCTCATTTCTGTTTCCATAGCCTCCTTCCAGTTCTTTGATCCTAAGGCTTGTTCCACAGAGTTTGGAATTTCTTCAGTGTATAAAGAAACATTGAAGGCTTTGGCTTCTTTAGATAGATTCCCTTCAGCTATGTTTGCCATTGGATACCTCGAAGATTTAGATTTTTTTTCTGGTGAGTAATGTCTTGCCGGAATTCCTCTGTTAACTCTTGGTGGAAGAACATATCTCTCGATGGTTTCTTCTTGTATCGGTTCTTCTTGTTCTACCTGCACTGTTTGTTCTAATTCTATTTCATGGTTGTTAGTGATATTTTCATGAGAACTAGCATCTGTTATATTTTCAGAATTTTGATATTGTATATTTTCAGAGTTTTGGGAATCACTTACTTCAGCCGTTAGGTCGGGAGAGGTTGGGATTGTAGCACTTGGCACTCCAGATTGGTGTGGGGTTGGTGACTCATCTTGGGTACTGTGATTGACTTCTTCTGAGGATGTGGCCCATTTTGGAACCCATTTTAGCCAACTCAGTGTGTCATGTTCTTTCTCCCCCTCACCACTGAGTTGGGGTGTATAAAAAAATTCAGTTTCAAGAAAGTCGCAATTCATAGTGGTGTACATATGACGTGTTGTTGGATTATAGCACCGATATCCTTTTTGATTGACACCATAGCCTACGAAAACACATTTTTCAACACATGGATCGAGTTTGGTTCGACTGTTTTTTGGTATGTGGACAAAGACAGAACATCCAAATATTTGTGGTTTTAATGTTAGGGTAGGTGGAAGTTTGGTAAAATCTGAAAGGACTTTAAGAGGTGTTTTGAGGTCAAGGGCTTTTGTTGGTAGCCGATTGATAAGATATGTGGCAGTAGCGAGAGCTTCGGGCCAGAAAGATTTAGGAACTTGGGATTCGATCAGGAGAGCCCGAGTTATTTCTAAGAGGATACGGTTTTTCCGTTCGACAGTGCCGTTTTGTTCTGCCGTATGAGAGCACGACGTTTGATGAATTATTCCTTTTCTTTGGCAAAAAAGTTTCATTGAATCGTTTACATATTCCACACCATTATCAGACCGAAGAACTTGAATATCGGTTTTATATTGTGTTTGTATCATGGCATAAAATATAATAAATTTATCAAAAACTTCAGATTTATTTTTTAGAAAGTAAATCCATGTCATACGAGTGCAATCATCGACAAAGAGAACAAAATAACGAAAGTTTTGTCCTCCAACAACTTTTGCCGGACCCCATACATCCGAATGGATAAGTGAAAAAGGTAAACTCACTTTTGTGTTATTTGGTTTAAAAGTATGTCTATGACTTTTGGTCAAGACACAAGTTTCACAATTTAGTGTTCCATTAATAGGAAAAAGTTTCGGAAATAAAATATGCAAATAATTATTGGACGGATGTCCTAATCTCCTGTGCCATAATCAGGCCTCTCTATCTATAGTTCCATGAGCCAAACACACAGTACCATGTTGAGTCGCTTCTTCCACATAGTATAATCCTTGTCGTTCAGTGCCACGCCCAATAATCGCCCCCGTCCTGATATCCTGTAAGATACAGAAGGTCGGGTGCATTAAAACTGTGCAGTTTAATTCTTTTGTCACATGACTAATGGACAACAATTTATGTGACAAAGAAGAAATGTAAAGACAATTTGACAGTTTCAATGTGGGCGATATTTCAATAGTTCCCGCTCCCTTTACGGGAACTATTCCCCCATTAGCGGTTTTTATGTGGTCAACTTTAGGTTTAGAATTTGAAATAATATCAGATAGCTCAAATGTCATGGTGTCGGTTGCACCACAGTCAAAAATCCATGATTTATTTAATTTTTCATATTTTCCAGCCATATTAACTTCTCCCATATTCTTATCTTGGTTATTTTTGTAAATACCAAAATCTTGAGGGTCTTTAGAGGTAAAATCAGTAAAATTTTGACCCATATCACAAAAATGAGATTCGTTTAACTCATTATTTCTTTAAGATTGTTGTTAATTGTAACAGATTCTTTTACGTCATTATTAAAACTCTTTAATTCTTCAAAAGGTTTAATAAGTATAACAAAATTTTGATGTTTTTTATTGGAATTAATGGTTTTTTCATGGACGTAATCTAACAATTTTCTAACAGTGGGGTTAACAAAACTATAATCACAAATACAAGGGTTTGAGATTAAATTCTCAAACCCTTTACCGTGTTGTAATCAGTCTGATCGATGTTTTCTTCTCTAGCCTTTGCCATTCCAGCTTCTGTCCCCCTTAATGTGTTGGTCGTCGCCGGTGCCGGTAGCCTCTGGGTTGCCCACGGAGGCCGCCGCCTTTCCCTTTTCTTTATCCCCTGTTTTGTGGCTGTCGTTCCACCACTCGGGGAATCCAACTAGCTTGAAGCATTGTTCTTTTGTGTGTTTGGATCTTTTAAATATGTTAAGATCTTTTAAATGGAGAAATGATGGAAACTGATCCCTTGCAATATTCCTTTAATTATTTTGTTACAATTTCTAACACCAAACAATAAATGTAAATCAGGTAGTGCATGCGAATATGCGATCATGAGAGAAGAACCGATGCCACTAAGTCAGTTGGTCCAGTGATAAAGGCTTATGTCTCTTGACGGAGAGTCTGAGATTCAGTTCCCAGTTATGAAGTTAAATCTTGAAATAATAATACGCTCCACGTAAAAGTTATTATTTTGCATGGCATATTCGTAAGCACTAAAAGCCCAAAATACCGAAAGCTCATAACACTAAAAGCCCAAAACAGTAAAAGCAGGCCCGGTACACTAGTTATAGGCTTATAGCTACAAAGATATTGTCAGAAAACACGTATTGAATAAATATCACACAAGAATCTTGAGCAACTTATAGATTCATTGGTGAATCTATTATTAATACCAAACTAAATCTTCGAATTACAACTCTTTAAGAACAGAAATTCAAAAACATTACAACTTAAACCTGGAATATGAAGAATAAGTCTAGATTGAGACGAACGTTTAACGGAATTACACGCAGCGGAGAAGATAAAGACAAACCGTGCGATTGCTCTACATTAACACCTTGATCCGTCTCATCAATGCAGCCCTTAGATGTGATCGAGAGTCATTGAGAGATTATAACCGAATGAATCCACTCACAACGATTAGATACAAACATATAACGCCTCAACAACTTTAGCCCATTTAGAGATTTTAAGCCCACATCCACCATTAGCTCTCATAACGGCCCATAAAAATATAAGCACAAAATTTTGGATACAAATTGAAAGAATAATAAAAGGAATAATAAATCATATTTCCAACAGATATCAATTGGTGGCAAGGCAAACCGGTCGAAATATGCTTGTTGACAAGATCCTACAATCACAAGTTGGCATACAATGTTAAAACAAACATATACGTAAAGCAAGTGATGAACTCAAGAGTCAGAAAATAAATTCATGGGATATGTGCCAAACTTTCAAGGCGTCGATCGGGATTTTAACGCATATACAATACTATTTTTCTTATACTGTGACGACTGACCCCTATGCCAGTATGCCAATACACTATGTCCGCCCCAACGTAAATCTATCACCATCTTTTATACTGCATACGCTTATAAATTAATTATTTTTCACAAGCATTCTTGCTAGTTAACCATTTGGGTTTCTTGGATCTGGCATATATATTGTTTCTAGTGTCATGTTGCAATACACACATTGTGAGATGGGATTTCTTTCTCTCTTTTTTAAGATAAAATAAATTGACTTTGAAATTGAAACTATGACAATTTTATCATGACTTTGACAAAAATGTTTCAAAATCGACTATTTTTTGTTTATTAAAATTCTTGAATGTCTACTTTAGTAAGAACATGAACATGGGATTAGATAAACTTGCAAAAAAAATCAAAAACTAATAAGATTAATCTAAGCTTTCAGACTATTAATTAAATCCCAATTAATTAAATTGAACTCGTCACTTTAACTCATTCAACTTTCTTTTAACTCGTTTCAAATTTAACTTTCAACAATCATTGCTTCAGTTGTTTTAGAGTCAAAGGAACACAGGTCCCACTTAATCATGACATAATATTAAGCTTCATGCCTAACACCCCATCTTTTTTTGGTTTGTACAAATCAAATTAAACCGTTTTGTCCCACATATATAACTAATCTATTTTATCTTATTGGTTAACATGATTAGGTACACCTTTAGCAAGAAACACTCATGTTTTGCAAATCAATGGGTTCTTTTACAAATTATAATAATTGTTCTGATATAAAATATCAAAGAAAATGATGAAAAACCTTGATTAATGAAAAAAAGTTGCAAAAGGTACTATCAACTTTGGTTTAGTAGTAATCAAAGGATATGGGCCACTAATTTAGTGGATTAAAATCGTATGTTGGAATATGCACATCCCATTGATAATCAACCCCACCTTGTCCTTGATGTTTTTTCTTTGGTGCCTATTTGGTTGTAATCATATTATCTTTGTGTGCAATGGCGGACTTACTAGTAAGATTCACTTAAATTTTCTTTTTAAGTTATATATACGGAAAAAACCCGATTGCCTCTCACCATTTGGTAAAGAGACATTCACTAATGTCATTGAGTCAAAAGACTTATCGACAACTATTATTCAACCATCTTATTGTATATGTTATGTTTAATTTTTTTTTTGTTTATACGATTCTTATGATTTTTTTTACTTTAAAATTAATTTTAAATATCTTTATACTATTATATATTTAATATTATATATTTAATCTTAAAAGCTCATTTTTGTTTTTTTACCAAAGAATATCCCCTAATTAAAAAAAGGAGGCTATATACACAAAACACAATCATAGTATTTGTACAAACCTATACGGTCGCATATGGCTATACGAAACACATAAAAACAAGCTGACACGTGCCTGATACAAATTGACAAGAGGATGAGCCTATACGATTCATATAGGCCTGAAATGATGTCCGAATAACCAAGTGGTTGGTGACCATTACAACTCACAAGTAGGGGTGCAAACGAGTCGAGTTACTCGAGATCGGCTTGTTAAAAAGCTCGATCGAGCCGAGCTTAATCGAGTCCGAGCTCAAGTCTAAAACGGTTGAGCTAAGCTTAAGTCTTACATGAATAAAACTGTGGATCAAATTCCTAAGTTCTGAGCCTTATTTGGTCATCTACTTAATTCTGATTATGTTGCACCATCTAACAATCAGTGGAGGAAGGAGGATAGTGATTCGGATAGATAGAACAAGAATGTTCGGATGCAACGTTATGTTTCTCTTGGTGGAAAATGGTTTGTGAAAGCTGAGAATGAAGAGGTAGAAGGTTCACAAAAGGCCAAGAAGAAACGAAAGTGGGCTGTTAAGGTGGAACAAGTTACACCACCTGTACAACAACCTGTTGTTGTTGAACCTTCTATTGTTGTTGATAAAGTTGCTGATGATGAAGAAACTGAATCTAATAGAGAGATTCTGAAGAAAATTCTGATTGATCCTCGTGCTTTGACGGATATGAAAAAGGAGAAGAGGCAAAGAAGAAATTCGATAAAGATGAGACATATGTTCTGGTATCTAGCCAGCCCAAAAAGAAAAGGGTGAAACATATGGCGAAAAGGGCTAAATCGAGTTTACAATTGGTTGATGAACCAGATGAGTTTGTTGATAATGTTGAGAAGACTCCCGAGGTTACTACGAGTCCTGAAACATTAAAGACACATATGTTCGAGGTGAATTTGGATGATGCTATTGATCAATTGATGGAAAATTCAACGGCTCAGAAATTCTCGAAGACAACTCCTATTGTTAATGAGCCTGTGCGTTAAGATTCTCAGATGGTTGATCCTAAGGCATCACAACCTTCGTTGGGTAGTTTTTCTGACATCTATTACAATTAGATGGACCAACGAGGGCTGAGTTTGATATGTTGAAAGATAAAGTTGAAAGCCAAGACGCAAAGATTATTAGCTTGGTGGAATAGAATGAATGCCTTAGAGCTGATAATGTGGATGTCAAGAAGAGATTGAATGAGAGTGAAACGAAAGCTTGCTAATGATATGTTGTATGAGCATATGAAGTATTTCGTGATGATCGAGAAGAAGCTTGGAATAAGATTGAATTTTGAAGTTGATCGAGCTGAAGCGAGTGATACTTTGTTTGATAGAGTATATGGAGGTGATATTCGTATTGCTGAAGGTTTATTTCGATTCGAATATGATAGTGGGAAGGCTGCTGAAAAGGGAAAGTCTAAGATTGAAGGTCCTATTTTTGTTGATGATGTTGTTGAAGCTTCTATGCAAGCTGAGGGATCTAGTCATGCTAATGTACAAGTTACTGAGTCTGTGATTGAACCTTTTGTGGTTGAGCCTGTGATAGTACAAACTGTTGAACAACTTCTTAAGGAAGAGGAGGAAGAATAGAAAGAAGATGAGGAAATGGTAGATTTCGGCGATTCTGATGATTTAGATGACGATGTTACACATCAAGGAGGTGCGGGTGCGGTTGCTCGAAAGTCTGAGAAGAAGTTTGATTCTGTTGGTGGTGATGTTAAACAAGATAAACCACAACATGAATCTGAATCTAAAAGTGCAACGGCCGAGACGGCTTTGGAGGAATTAGAAGATTTAATTACTTCTATCTTTCGAGTTTCTAATATGGTGGATGATTTGGAGGAGGGAGAGATTCCTGTGGATAAGTGGGAATTGGAAAAGATGTTGGATGTTTCGGTTGAAGATTTAACGTCTGATTTTGAAAAGGATATTCCTGATCCTGAAATTAAGACAGAATTACAAATTTTGTCCTTTAAAAAAAGCCAAAAACCGGTTCGTGTCCTTTTCTAAGTTTCCTTGCAGGCGGTGTACTTTAAACTTTTTTTTCCTACAAGTTATGTCCTTTACGCTAACTGGGTTAGAAAAAGTCAGTTAAATACCCTCACGTGAGGCGCATGTGAGGGCATTTTTGTCTTTTCGCCTGTAATTTGTCTAATATATATTAAAATGATTCTCTCTCTCTCTTCCCATCTTCTCTCTCTCTCTCTCTCCACACCAACACCACCACATCCGGCACCATCTCCTGGAAACAAGCCGATGAGGCGGCGGTGACTCCGAGCTTGTCATGAAGGTACTCGACCAGAGACTGTGCCTGAGCTAGGGTTAGGTTTGAGATGTCATCGCCCAGCTGGACGACTTTCTCCTCTGCCACGGCGGCGACTGGACGGAGGAATGTGGACCGGTGGGTGAGTTTGGGGCCGAATTCTAGGGTTTGTTTGGGGGAAAGACATTGAGTGGTGGTGGTGGCGCGTGGAGGATAAGAGAAGGCGCGTAGAGTCACCGTAGAGAGTGTGGAAGATGATGCCATTGAAGCAGAGTTTAGAGAGACTGAAGAAACGACAGGATAAGAGGATTGACAGGTTTGGTTGATTTTAGATGAAAGAAAATGAATGGGTTGGTCATTTTTCCGACCGGCAAGGAAGAAGAATCAACTATTTGTGGATATGTTGGGAAACCCAAACCCACCTTTTTTGTAACAGAGGTTGAAATTGAAATGAAGCAATTGATTAAGGTGAATAGGATTAAGGGGATTTGATGAAGGTGAATAAGAATCAGATAATGAAGGTGGTTATAGTTGGATGGTGCTGGTATGGTGGCGGCAGGTGGAGTGGACGGTGGTGGAGGTTTGCTCTAGAGAGAGTGAGAGAGAGTTGCGGTATGGTGGCAGTTGCAGGTGTTGGCTTTTGTGTAGTGGTGGTTGCGGTATGGTGGTGTGGTTGTTTCTGGTGGCCGGAATTTGTGACGGTGGCTGGCGGTGGCCGATTTAAGAAAGGTTGGTGTGTGGCGGTAGCTGTGGGTTTGGGCTTCATGGTGGCCGGAGTTTTGGAAAAGGATGGGTCGGGTTCAGGTGATAGGGATACGGGTTTTGGAAAAGGATGGGTCGGGTTCGGGTGATAGGGATCGTTTGCGGTGGCCGGAGTTTATGGTGGCCGGAGTTCATGGTGATGGTGGTGGCTTAGAGAGAAAGAAGAGAGAAAGGAGGGGAAACTTAACATTTTCTTTTTTTTTTTTAATTTAAAGATACACTAAAATTACAATTATGCCCATCACATGTCTGGCACATGTCATACTTAACTGACTTTTTCTAACCCAGTTAGCGTAAAGGACAAAACTTGTAGGAAAAAAAAGTTTAAAGGACACCGCCTGCAAGGAAAGGACACGAACCGTAATTTGGTTTTTTTTAAAGGACAAAATTTGTAATTGGGCCTGATCCTGAAATTAATGAAGATTGGCTTAATAAGATGTGGAATTTGAAGATAAGCCTGTATCTGTTAAATATGTTGCTGAAGCTAAAGAGTTTGATGCTTTCGATGAAGAAATCGAGATGGAGCCGAGTCCGTTCGAACAACCAAAGAAAGATGGGATGGTGGACAAGAAGGATTGGTTTCCAAATCGTGTGAATGAGCCAAAACAAGTTTATCTTAACCCGGTGAAATATTATCAGAAAACTCAACAAGATGTTGCTTTGGGAAAGTGCATAAGTATCGCATACTTGAGTAAGATTCAGAAGATTGGAATTAGAAGACTATTTGGAGTACAATACTTCAATAGTTTAATGGAGTTACACTCGTTGCCGTGGTTTGATGTTTATGATATTTGCATGCATCATAACTTGCTCCACAAGCCGAAGAGAGGGCATGTGAAAGATGTTTGGGAGTTTTTGGTGAACCAAGCAAAGTGTGGTTTTAAGAAGTGGGCGCCTTAGGTTCCGAAAGTCTTTAGTACAAATCAAGGAAGCATCCTGAAGGTGAGTTGATAAGAACGTTGAGATATTCAAGGCCAAACTCGCTACGTGTTATCCCGTTGTACCCAATGGAACAGGATTTTCATCCTTACTTC
The DNA here is from genome assembly GCF_021521415.1 of Bidens hawaiensis. NCBI lineage: Eukaryota > Viridiplantae > Streptophyta > Magnoliopsida > Asterales > Asteraceae > Bidens > Bidens hawaiensis. The sequence continues at coordinate 73,903 of NW_027500554.1, forward strand.
TTTTGTTGGTCTTATCTAGCGTTAACTGGTGAAGCGATCATATATTTGGATCGTGGGAAAGAACAATACTATGTTATTCGAGTATATGATCCGACGCGGTTTGTAAACTGTTCGTTGAAAGACAATGAGATATTACATGCGAACATGATACAATGTAATGACAAGAAAGTGAAGTCGCAAGCCAACCAGTTCCAAAAAGTTATGGATTTATGCTTTGATAAGAAGATTCATTCTGGAAGGGCTTGGGAGACAAATTGGAGGGTTGTTAGTGAAGAGCAGGAGAGAGTGGAGGCTGAACGTCAGGACCGAGTTACTCAGGCGTCGTGGAACAGATTTCAATACATGCCGACTGGAGTTTCTCGTCCTACTTCTCAACAACGATCAACAAAGCCGCCCTTTAAAGAAGCGAAAATGGAATATCGGAAAAGAGTTTTTGGTATGGATTGAAAATACCTAGCAATATCCATGGGGGTTTGTTAGAGGATTAATGTCTAATTCTAGGTCTTGTGGGCTTAATATGTCATATTTGTATAGTACAAGGGCTGAAATTGTCATTTTAGATAAAATGTTAAGGGCGTATAAGTCTAACCTAGCGTATAAGACTTATACGCGGCGTATAAGTATTATACGCCAGCTAAAACTTATATGGCCATAGGATGGTGTATAAATATGTGTGATTATGTTATCTTTGAGATAGATTTTCTGATTTTTGGAGAGTTTTGTAATCACTTGTACTTACACATTTAATGAATATCGGTGAATGTTTATGTGAGTTTCCATGTGTTTATCCCTTTGTTTAGTGCTTCTGCCATTGAACATCGTATAGTAAACATAAAGTTTATGATCCTTTTCATATCGTTCCGACACGTATGATCATGTATTATGATCTGGTCCAAGGACTTTCAAAAAGCTAGTTATCTTAATAAATCAAGACTATTAATATATCTTTTATTAGTAAATATAGTCTAATAAATCATGTTATTAAGATTTTTTAGTTTTTATTTTTTAAACGGCATGGTATTAATTTCAAGGGAAAAAAAGAAAAGAAAAGAAAGCATTATTACATAAATTAAGTTTTTAGGGCAAAGCTTCAAACTATTCTCACTTTTAAAGCTTCTAATCACTTGCGCCGGCGAAGAAAAGGTAGAAACTATAAATAAAGATCAAAATAAAGATGAAAACTTTAAAACAACTTTCCATTGTGTAATGGCATATTCATATTTATTGATTGAGCATTAAAAACTAGATCATGTTTTTGGAATCTTACCTAGAAATGTTCCGAGTGCATAGGAGATTCATTTATAGTTTATTTGGTCTATTTTACCTAGAAAAATGTTTATTATTATAGCGGGTGCAAACAGGCCAGGTCGAGTTGAGCTGAGCCCAAACTCGAGTAGTCTTGAGATCGGTTCGTTTAACTTAGTTTCAATCTCAAATTCTAATGCTCGAGCTCGGCTCGTGAATAGTTTTTCGAGCTCGAGCTCGCCTCCGCTTTGCTCGGGCTATGCTCTGCTCGTTTACTATTTATTAACTAGTTTTTACATATTTATCGTTTTATTTATATATATATAATATAAATTATATAAATGGTATGCTCGTTTAGACTCGCGAGCCGACTTGTTTATTTAACGAGCTTACATTTAAGCTCGAGTTCAGGCTTAGACTAGTTTAAGATCAAGCTTTTTTCACTGGCTGATCTCAAGTAGCTCGCGAACAGCTTGACTCGTTTGCACCCCTATTGCTTCACATGTATCTCTTTGGTCCTGTGAGTGTTCCTAGTCTAGGAAATAAGAGGTATTGCTTAGTAATAATTGATGACTTTTCAAGATACATGGGTTTATTTCTTGAATACCAAGGATGAGGCTGTTGATCTTATCAAGAATTGTGTGACAAGGATTGAGAATCAGTTGGATGTAATGGTGAAGATTATGAGAAGTGACAATGGAACTGAGTTCAAAAATGGGGTAATGAATGAGTTTTGCAATTGTAAAGGAATACTTCAACAATTCAGTGCCACTAGAACTCCTGAACAGAATGGAGTTGCAGATTGAAGAAATAGAACACTTATTGAAGCTTCAAGGACCATGTTAGCATATGCTTTTCTACCTGTCACATTTTGGACATAAGCCATCAATACAGTCTGCTATGTTCTGAACCTGGTGCTTCTTAACACGATCTAAAACAAGACTCCATATGAAATTTTGTTCAAAAGAAAACCCTTCTTTAAGTTTCCAAACCTTTTGGTTGCAAGTGCTCACTTTTAAATACCAAGGACTATCTCAACAAGTTTCAATCAAAATCATTGGATTGTTTATTTGTTGGATATTCAACACACTCAAAGTCTTATAGAGTCTATGTTAAAGATCATTTGAGTGTGATTGAGTACTTTGATGTGATATTCAATGGAAATCAGTTTAATACTGTAGACGGAGCATCTTGGCTATTTGACCTTGAGAAATTAATCAAGTCTTTCAAGATTTATCCTGAAGACTTTGATGAAACACTCTACAAGACAAGTCTCTGTGTGGAAGATTCTACAAAAAAAATTGATTTAGACAAATTATGGACCAAGGTTGCTGGTAAAAGGACTGAATATAGATTTATTAAGGATCCCTTAAGTGCTGTGTAAGGCCCCGTTACCGGTAGCCCTACTTTGGTGTTGGATTTACTCATAAACGCAGTTCCAAATATCAGAGTTAATTAAAACTTTCACGGAATACATAATATCAACCATTCGTTACAAAACATTTAATTCTTCCTTTAAAACCATAACATAAAGCCTCATATTTAAAACATCATTTCTTCTATCTTCAGATGCCAGCCGTTCAATCCATGCCATGTGTCATCCTCATGCCATCTCGATAAACATATATACCTGTGTGCATACTAAAAGTCAGCTACGTTGAGTGAGTTCTAGTTAATCAGGTAACATACAATACATACACATATCATACATACTTATGTATCCGACGATACATATTTATACTTAACCAGCTAACCTTCTATTCTACATACATACTTACTACTACCTACTTCAATCCACCGAGAGTATGTTCATAGTCCGCCGTCTATACCTATACTCAGGATCGTGAACATGAAAAAGGTACGCCGTCCTTACCTATGTTCACCATTTATGGTCGTACAAAGTCCGCAATCCTTCCCTGTACCATTAACAACACGTGCAAGGTCCGCAGTCCTTCCCTGTGTTACAACCTATTTATTAGCACGTAAGAGGTCCGCAGTCCTCCCCTATGCTATCACAACACAATTACAGCAAGTATAAGGTCCACAGTCCTTTCCCATGCCAAATCCTATTTCATAAACACGTATAAGGTCCACAGTCCTTAACTACGTTCTCATCTATCATATATAACTCGTATAAGGCCCGCCGTCCTTAACTACGCCATCGCATGCCAAGTCTATGTCCAACGGAAGTTAAAGGGATTTGCCATCCTAACTTACTAAGTCAGATATAGAACCCATTTCCATTCCTGTACCTGCATACACTTACTTGCATATAAAATAATCACATCGTAGCATAAGAACACTCTAAGCGTTCTACGCATCATTCACTTAACAATCATACTCTTTGTCGATACGTGCAATATCCGAAGATCGTTCACACAACGACAAGCATTTATTTATCACGGTCATACCTCACCTATACATTACATATAACATTCATATCTTTATTTATAACCTGACAGTACGCGCAATATCCGAAGATCGTTCACGTACCGACAAACAATCATGCATATCTATCACATATCATATATAGCATACACTTACCACTTAAGGTAAGTGTATTAACTAATCACATCGAGTATGCACACAGCCCCGAAAAACATAACAAGGAATGGGGCTAGAAACTCACCTGAACTTGGTTAAGTTCACCGTTAATGGTTGTCCTTCTCTTTAGCTGTGCGCGACTAACTGTATAACAATTATACGTATCAATTAAATATCACTACATATAATGCGTTCCTGGTCTAATTATAACACTCAAAGGACGGAGGTTCGGGGGCAGCGCCCCTGACAGCAGGGTTCTAGGGGCAGCAGCCCCTAGTAGGGTCCAAGGGGCAGAGCCCCTGGCTGGGGTCGAGCTGAACTAATTTATTATTTTAATTCATTAACTGTCTTAACACATTTTCCATTAGGATTTTAATTTATTATTTTAATTCGCTAACTAATTCGTTACGACGAATTAAGCCTAATTCGTCACCTGAACACAGCCGGGTTCGCAGTCTAATTCGCTATCAGAACTTAACGAATTGATGGGTAACAAATCACCTGTTCGTTATCTGACTTGCTAACATAATTCGTTATCTTGCAGGATCTGGTTTGCTGGTTGATTCGCTAACGAATTAGGTAGTAACGAATCACTTGATTCGTTACCTGATCTTAACGAACTGGAGGGCTGATTCGTTAATTGGACATAACGAATTGGTGAACTAATTCGTTATCTTGCTATGACGAATTGGTTTACTAATTCGTTATCTCTTTATAATGAATTGTTCAATCTTATCCAGACTTTGACTCATGGGGTCAAAGTCAAAATCGTCAAGAACACCCACAGTCAACCTAAGCCAGATCTGCAATTAAACCCTCAAATCTTAACGAAACAACACGATTTATGTACCATTGAACTCTTAATTCAAGCGCCTATAAACCCTAACCATCAAATCGGCCAAACATCAATGTTTAAGGGGTGCGATTTAGGCCTATAGGTTACGGGTTCTTTTAGGTTATCAATTACCCTATCAAATGCTAGTCCATTTCAGTAATATTTGTTGTTTTGGATCCGATAATAACAAACTAACACAGATCTATGATTTTCCAAACCAAACCGAACCTATATGAACGATTTATAAATATAAACGTACCTTAAACGAGTCGTTCTACGAACACGAGCTGGTCTTGATGTTGTTTAGGTTTAACACGATGATCTAGCACCAACAAGCTCGGGTTTTCAACTTTGAATCTAGGCTCGGGTTATGTGACAATCGTCAATTTTAGGTTAACCTCCGTTAACTCAACTCCGTCAATTCAAACTTAAAGATCATTGAATCTATAATGCACACCTCATTACATTTAAACTAGGGTTTAAATGACGCTTGACACTTATTACATGTGTAGTCTTTCGGGAATTGCACCGAAACGCAAACGAGTTAACGC
>NW_027500555.1:0-43131 GCF_021521415.1 Bidens hawaiensis
AATTGGTTACGCGATCAATACGATTAAGGTTCTAGTCTTAGATATGATTTACGATTAGATTTACATTACTGTGTGTGTTGAGAGATCAGTTGGACAGCATAGCAGTACTCCAACGATAATAATAATTATAAGTACTAATTACTTTAACAATAAATTATAAGGTATATATAGACGATGGTCTCATTCGTTATACAAGCCATAACGATATGATGCGTCATTTGTTATCATACGTTAACATCCATACGTTATGCTAACGAAAAGGTACAATCGTTGTTCACATTCGTAAACAAGTCCAATGAATGAAAACAAACAAACACGCGAGGACACATTCGTAATTAGCTACTCTAACGAATGTGGCTTACAATAGCGAATATACTTTTATACAATTACCAAAATACCCCTTATACTTTATACAAAGATCAAATACATTAAACAAAGACCGAGACACACAAAACGTGTACCAACAAAATAATCAGAATTGTTACAGATATCAATAAGTTACAAGGTATATATAGAAGATGAGCTTATTCGTTAGTCAACCTTAACGAATGAGCCTCTCATTCTTTATCATACATTTGTGTTCATTCGTTAAAATCCCCTGATGAATGAACCTTATACGATAACACACATTCGTTAACATATATAACGATGAGGCATACTAAAATGGTATCATTTGTTAGACAGGCCTAACGAATGAACCTTACATTATTTACCAAAATACCCCCTATACGATATAACTAAAGACCAAATACGTTAAACAAAGACCTAGATGCGAAAATGTGTATCAACAAACTCCCCCTAGTCTAGAGCTATTTGTCTTCAAAGCTTGAATCTCTTGGTCTTCCAATCATCACAACTTCAAATCTTGAATCTCTTGTTCATTATCTCTGAAGTCTTCCCACTTGATCCAGTTCTTGTACAGAACTTCATTGTCAGACTCAGATAAGTTAACCAACCACATCGGGTCGATAACTCTAACGAACTCTGTCTTCAAGGCCAAACCCAAAATAATCACGGTCTCGCCGGTTCTGTTTTCGTTGTACCACCTGTTGAAATTCTTATAAAGACTTTGAGGAAAAATCTTTACAGGATCTTTCTTTAACGTCTGTGGTGGTTTTACTTTAAGTACAAGCTTCCTCCACCCAGTGTGCGGATTAATTTCATCCACATACTTCCATGTCGGCACTTGCGGCTTGAAGAACTTAAATCTATACTTCTCCTTGTGCAAAAGATTCCTATATAACCAATCCACCATTTGGTTTTCACCATGGTTCATGAAAGGTCTATTGGCTAGCGTACGAACATCCCATCTCGGTAGAAAAGAACATTAGCTATATCTTGAAAGTATTGAATGGCGTGCTCCAATTTAACTATGCATATCTTAAGATCCGAGGCGTGTAGCCATGAGATAATATCACCTTTAATTGTCTTTGGCTGCATGAACTTCTTCATTTGGTATGCAGATTCTCGAGCCTTCGATTTCTTGTAATTTTCTTGTTCAACATATCGTAGCACCCCGATCATCTTGTTCATCTTCGATATGTTATATTTTAACATACCATTCAAAGTCCTTGTCTTGGTTTCCAATACTTTACTCTTACCTTTATCCGATACTTTATCCTTCTAAAGATGTTGTTCAGTTGCTTTAAAATGTTATGTGAAGAACGGAATTCCCTCATCAGAATTTGTTTTGTATAAAAATCTAGATACTCCTCATTCGTCACATCTTACATCTAGATGTAATCATCATCATCATAATTAAACAACGTGTTCCCAAACGGAGCACTCGTATCAAATCTCACCTCCTCATCATCAACAACTTCCACATCATCCTCATTTTCCAATTCTTCCACCACATCTTTATTGTGATCTGCTCTTTCTTCAATGAATGTTCAATTAATATTCATTCTACATTCTCATTCTCGTCCACCATGCTCATCACCACACCGTGGTCATCAACAAATAAGACCATGTTTACTTAATGGTATTCACGGGTTGAAAGTCAGTAGAATCGTTTCAAACTACTAAGTGCTTCCCTGAATCACCTTCAGCCGAAGCACCACTAGATGTCGAGGTACCAACACGTGGTTGCTGATCACCACCAGAACCCGCTTCAGGATCTTGATCTTTATCATCATTCTTTAACTTCTTTACTTTATTTACTTATTTAATAGATTAATTCATAAAGAGGGGGAGTTTGCTATGCCTTCTTAAACAAATCATTTACCTAAATATGCAGAGTTCATCCAAGACTATCTCAGGATATAAATGGATCATGGATAGTGGATGCTCTTGAAATATTACTAGCAACCTTAATCTCCTTACTAATGTGAAAGATATTTAATAGGGGTTATGTAGCGTTTGCGGGTTATCAAGGTAGATCGATTAATAAAGAGGGTGACGTTTCGAATGGTAGTATCACATTTGAGAAGGTTAATTATTGTGATATGGTGGATCATAATCTATTAAGTGTATCATATATTTGTGATAAAAAGTACACCACCTTAATCACTGATAAATAATGTGTCATTCTCAAACCGGGATTTGTTATTCCCGAGGCCATGGTTGTCATGCGATCACCGTGAGCAAATAATATATGTGTGCTCGATATGGCTTATAAAGTATTATCTTCTTCTATGGCAACGTGTTTCATCTCTAAAGCAACTGTGAATGACACGATTTTTTGGCACATAAGGATGGGCAACATCCACGTTCACAAAATGAATCATTTGATGACAAATGATTTGGTGGATGGAATTTTATTGAAGAATTTCAATTTGATCAATCACTGTGTTGCTTGTAAAAAGGGTAAATAGAAGAAGAAATCGCACCCGTTGAAGCTAATTAATTCTATTGATACTCCTTTGGAACGATTTCATATGGACTTGTTTGGTCAAGTGAATCGTCAGAGTATTTATGGAGATATTTATTGTTTACTTGTCACCGATGACTATACAAGATTCTCATGGGTTTTATTTATGAATGCAAAGGATCAGACACCAGTTCTAGTACAGAATTTAATCACTAAGATAGGATCCCTTTAAAAACATAAATAAAAAAATTTGAAGTGATAACGGTACATAGTTCAAGAATAGTATGCTTGATTTCTTTTGTATTCAACGCAGTATTCATCGTTAATATAGTGCTCAGTATGTACCACAACAGAATGGTGTAGCTGAAATGAAAAATAGAACGTTAATTGAAGCATCTAGAACAATGTTAGCGGATTCTAAGCTTCTTGTTCAATTTTGGAACGTGGCTGTGAATACTGCATGCTATACACTGAATCGTGTTTGTTAGGATTTGTGAAGGATTTGGGCTAGTTTTGGGCTTGGGCGCAAATTGATGACAAGGAGATCAAGGACTCGGCTCGTTATTGTTTCTTTTTAACTAAGTCTTTAACCCTAGTTTTATATCTATATATAACCTTGCCATGTAATTGTAATATATGCACCACAATAATGAAATAACCTAGTTGCAGCCCGTGGATGTTGATCCCCCGCTGGGACCGAACCACGTAAAATTCTTTTGTTGTATATCGCTATTATTTTATGTTTAGTGCGTGTATAATCTTTTGTACTTGTTCGTGTGTTGTTCCGCTGTGCTGCTTTGTTCCTAACAGGTGGTATCAGAGCTTTGGTTCGTTGTACACACTGTTTTTCACTAAGATGATTTGCAAAAGGTTTGCGATTAGGGTTTGGGTTTGGAGTCCTTGGAGTCTCAGCCAATCAAGACTTGGTTGTCATCGTGTTGTTTGAATATGTGGTCCACTGTCCACAAAAAATAATGGAAATGGGGTTTTCTTTGGAATTCGCATGAAGACAAATTAATTCATTGTGTGGGTTACGAGAAAACAATTAAATTTCTTTTTGTGATTGTGATCACAATTAATATTTTTTTGTTATTTTCAATCAAATTGAACATTTAATTATTTTCTTTTTGGGATGAGTGTTCTTGGTTTTCGTGCTGCTCAAAGAAAAAAGGATTGGATTTGTTGGTGGTTTCTGCTCGTGCACTAAGGTTCACAACAAATGGAGTAATTTTATTTTTTCTCCTTGCATTACCAAGATCACAAGGTACTGTTCCGATTAGTTTTATTATTTGGCCGGTGTTTGGTAGTGGATTGCATGGAATCAAGTTGGTTGAATGGAGAAGATTAGTACCAGATTTGTTAAATCCTTGTGTTGCGACTTTTTTTTATTGAATTCGACTTGAGCTACTAATTAGGTTTATATTTGGTCGTTAGTCGAGTTTGGGTTGCCGGCTAAGTAGGGTTTTGTTTTTTAAGTTCGGGTTTGACTGTGATTATCAACCATTAGTACTTTAACTGAGTTTTATGAAGATCAGTTGTGTTTGGGTTTGGTTCGGATTTTTCGGCAATAGATAGTCCGAGGTAATTGTTTACGATTTTTTTACTTGATTTATCGGTTATTGTAGGAGCAAATCGGTTTATTTGAAAGTGTTTAGTAGAACAACCATCAAGTTCAGGCCCGTGTCATTGTTGTGTCTGCTCACTGTTTCCGATTTGTCCTTGTTTGTTATTGTCATAACTGAAAACGAAATGGTTATGATCGGAATGTTTGTCGCTTATGGATTTTGGTTGATTGGTTTTCCATGGGAACTTGGATGTGGTACTAGTGATGTATAAACCTGGAGAAAATGGAACCATTGGGTGCACTGGTAACGACATAAATGAAAAAAGGTTAGTGACAAGTCATGTGATCTATTGATCATTTGGATGATCTTTCGGTTAGGGTTTGCGTTAACTGATCGGGTCTACGGTCATAGAACCCCAGGTACCGCTTGATTTCCTTGTAAGCTCAAATGATGTTATAATTGTTTGTTTGTTAGCTGGTTTAGAACTGTGAAGTTTTATCTTGTTCGGTGGTGATCAGTGGTACAACATTTGAGGTGACCAGGATCTTGTGCTGGATGAAGACGTTTTCCGGGGAAGTACAGTTGAGGATTCATATAATGGAGTGTTGGTTTGGCATGGGTTGGGATAACAAAGACAGTGTGAGCTGAGCATAGTTTGACTTGGTGGGGATGCATGAAGGTGCAGGATATTCTCTGGAGTCGATGTCTATAATTAGTAAATTCAGCTTCTGAGAATGTGTCGGTGGTGATGCATTTGAACTCAGTGGAAGGAAGTGAAGACTCTTGGGTTTGAGATTCTGTTTTGCTTCATTTTCTTGTTACCTACTTCAATGAAGCATCGGTGAATATCTTATTTAAGACTTTTCTAGAGTTGTAAAAGTCTTGGCTCGCTGCATCGGGCATAGATAAGTGGGTTCGTATTGCAAGCACGAATCCTGGAGCCACATGGATGTCAGCTTGAGCGTATTTAGATGTTTAAACTTTTACGGGGATTTGGTAACAGTGGGAGCACATGTGTGTTCAGGTACAGTTACACAGTGACGTTGGGTTTTGAGAACAGAATTCTGAATAGAAATTCTCTCCTTGGTGCTTGTTGTATTAGGAGAGTATTCTTTCTTCTAGAAGTCTTTGGAGCCGGTTGTGTAAGTAAGAAGGTGCTGATTTAGATTGAATAGGAGTCATTGGCGGGCTTCGCCATGACTGGGTTTGTGATGACCGTATTGGAGCTGGGGCACTCCAATGGGCCTTTTGGTAAACTGATGCAAAGGTCGGCCGCTGCAACTAGGTGGATTGGATTGTTAAAATCTTAGCTTGTTTATGAAGAACTAGAGGCTTGGAGAACTTTCGTCGTTGAAGTTTTAGCTTGTTCTTGGAACTGGAGGTTTGGTGATTTTTCTGTTATTGAAGATTACTTGAGTTACTAGGCATAGGGTTTTGTTTGGATGGCTATTGTGGTTCATGCAAAGCCTTCACGTGGGAGATTTTTAGGATTTGTAAAGGCTTTGGGCTAGTTTTGGGCTTGGGCTCAAATTGGTGACAAGGAGAATAAGGACTCGGCCCATTATTGTTTCTTGTTAATTAAGTCTTTAACCCTAGTTTTATATCTATATATAACCTTGCCATGTAGTTGTAATCTTTGCACCACAATAATGAAATAACCTAGTTGCAGCCCGTGGATGTAGGTCCCCCGCTGGGACCGAACCACATAAAATTCTATAGTCATTTATCGTGATTATTTTATAGTTTAGTGCGTGTATAATCTTGTGTGCTTGTTCGTGTGTTGTTCCGTTGCGCCGCTTTGTTCCTAACAGTGTTCTCATGACTAAGAAGCTCAAAAAGACAAGTTACGAGCTGCTTAATAACCGTAAGCCGAATCTTCAATTTCTCAAACCATTTGGGTGTCGTTACACAATGCTAACACGTGATGCGGGCAAATTCGAAGAGAAAGCCATTGAAGGTTACTTTCTAGGGTATGTGTCGCCTAAGAAACGTGTTTTTCACTTCTCTTTTTTATGTGTAGAGGAATGGTATCATGTTGATTGTCAACGATACACTACACCACCTGCGGCTAGGGTCCTGACTGGATGTTTGATTATGACAGTTTATTTAACTCTTTCAAACCTTCGCTTGAAGTACAAGCTGAATATTTGGATCGTGCTTATTTGGACGAACAATTATTTTCCATAACGGGATCTTCTAATTATGGCAATAAACATGTACAAGATCAACCAGAAGCATCATATGATGTTTCTATATCTTTTGGTGATGTCAACTTTGAAGGTTCTTCCTCCACTCCACTGGTTGAAACTCAAGTGTTCCTGAGTTACATGCCGAAGAATCTTCCCAACCTTTGATTCATCAATCGGCTGAAGCAAACATCACTAATCTTTATGAAAACGTTATAGTTCCAGAAAATCCGACACTTCGAATTCATTGTTATCATCCGCAGGACAATATAATTGGTGATGTGAATGAAGATGTTCGCACATGACGACAAGTTGCTAATGTATGTAATGATAATGTATTGCGTGCATATGCAATATGCATGCATTGGGAATCATGAGTATCACTTGTTTCTTATCTCAAATTGAACCGACAAGTGTTCCTCTGGCACTTCAAGATTCATCTTGGGTAGAAGCAATGCAAGAGGAGTTGTAGCAGTTCGAGGCTGGGTGTTTGGGATCTTATCGATAAACCAGATCAGGATAAAAAGGCTATCCCGACAAAATGGGTATTTAAATGTAAGAAAGATGATTGTGGGGTCATCGTGCGAAATAAAGCACGTTTAGTGGTACAAGGTTTTAATCTGCAAGAAGGCGTAGACTACACTGAAGTATATGCTCTGGTTGCAAGATTGGAGGCTATATGCATTTTCTTAGCCTATGCTTTCTTTAAGAATTTCAAGGTCTATCAAATGGATCTTAAGAATGTGTTTCTTAACAGAGAAATTCATGAATAGGTGTATGTGAAGCAGTCTCCTAGTTTCAAAGATTCAGATTATCCTGAGCGTGGATACCTTTTAAATAAGGCTCTATATGGTATTCACCAAGCCCCGAGAGCTTGGTTTAGCACACTTGCTGACCGTCTGATTGATAGCGGCTTCAATCGAGGGACTGTGGATTGTACCCTATTTTAAAAGACTGCTGAAGATGATATCCTTTTAGTTCCGATATACGTTGATGATATCATCTTTGGCTATTCAAACGACAAGTTATGTAAGGACTTCGATGGGAGATATGAGTTTCTTCTAAGGGTTGCAGGTTAACCAATATGATGCGGGTATCTTTATTCATCAAACGAAATATGTGATCGATGTATTGAGCCGATTCAAGATAACTACCAAAAGTCCCTTCTACTCCATTCCCGTGGGTCACAATTTGTCACCGGAAGAATTGGAAGATACTTTTAATCCAACTATATATTGAGCGCTGACTGGATCTTTAATGTATTTAACTACATTGCGTCCTAATAGAATGTTTGTTGTTTGTTTATATGCCACGTATCAATCAAGTCCCCGAGTGATTCATTTGACGGCTGTAAAACGTACTTTTGACTATCTGAGGGGTAATCCTGACATCAGGTTATGGTATCCCAAGGATGATAGTTTTGATCTTACATCGTTTTCAGATTCTGACTATGAAGGGTGCAAGATCAACTTCAAGTCTACCTCAGCAGGATGTCAATTCTTAGGAAACCGGCTTGTTTCTCGGCAGTGTAAGAAGTAGACAACGGTCTCTACTTCAACCACTGAAGCCAAATACGTGGCAGCCTCGAGTTGTTGTTCATAGGTTTTACGGATCCAGCAACACTTGCAGGATTCCGGTTTGAAGTTTCTTACTACTCCAGTTTTTATTGATAAGTCTTCTGCTATTTGCATCATAAAAATTCCGCACACCACTTGAAAACGAAATATATTGAAATTTGTTATCATTTCATTCGTGACTGCTGTGAAAAGAAATTAATTGATATTGAAAAAATTCACCAAAGCAGTCCTTTTGACCTTTTTACCAAAGCGTTTAATAAAACAAGATTTAACTTTTTGCTTGGTTTAAATGGTTTAAAATCACTTACTGAAATTCAAATGCTTGGTTAGTCATTTTGTTTTGTGCTTTATGCAATTTTTGTTTGGTTATGTTCTTTCTTTAAATGTTTAATTGTTAGGGGGAGAAAATGAGAAAAATACAAAAATATTGGGTTTTAATTTTGTACAAATAAAATCCAAAAACATTCAAATATTTTAAAGTTAAAAACATTGAAAAAATTGCTCCTCAAAATGAGATTTGAAGCAAAAAAGGGAAAAAGACTGTGTGCTTAACTGTATTAGTGCATTGCTAGGTCTTAAACAAACAAGTAAGGAAGAGTATGTGATATAAACATAAATATTTGCAAATTGAAAGAGGTGTTAGTCTCTTGCAAAGTCTTGGTGATGAAGGCAGAAATGTAATAGCCTCTCATACTTAAGCCTTAAATCTGTTTGATCACCAAAAATGTTACAAATTTAATTGATTAAAGCATCTAGTTAATGATCAACACTCCAACGATGTATGGTCTTATGACCTTAAATATTGTATTGATGGGATGCTTCGAAAGTTCTCGAATCTATTAAACTTGATCACTGCTTTACTTTGTACAAATTTACTGCTGACTTGATCAAACCACACCATGTGTCATACGTTGTCCCCTTGCTCGCGTCTTATTACCATTAGGATACGGACCACAAGGTACACAATGTATGTAGCCATACAAATGGAATCATTCATACTTATCCATGGTAAAGGGACTCAAAGTATTGCTTGATAACGATGGTATATCTTGTAGTAGGGATTATTACTAGATTGCTAAAGTTGAAAATCAAAGTATTTTGATCAACTGATTTCAATGTTTAAGTCAAGTTGGGGTGACATGGAAAAAACAAATTAAACCTGAATCGAGATTAGAGGCTGATAGCTTCTGATGTTTTGTGCCCTAATTGAACTTTAATCATATCACAGGAATTTCTAAAATATTTGTTATAAGGCTTAACTGGATAACAATACCAATGACTGACTTAACACCCGTCATAATAAAGCCGCAATATTAAACTGTGATGGACGGATTTCTTGGTCAATATGATTCCCTACTCAACTCACATAAATATGTACTCCTTTCGTAGTTACATTTCAAATTTCCTTTAATTATTAGTTTTATTTTATTTTGATATAAATTTGGAAAATTTAAAAAGATTTTATCTCCTGCTTTATTTTTGATTACCGGAGCTAAGTGAATTAAAAGTCGAAAAATAAAAAAATTGTTTACCCGCGATTTTTGTTAGTACATGGTTTTGACGTCTCGGTCTCTGTTTCATCTATTGTAATTATTTATTAATGTAAAAGGGCATTTTGGGGATCTCATATGTCTATTCATTATGTAATAAGACCATTCGTTATGATATGCATAACGAATGGGTCCATCTGTTAATGTAAGGGTCGTTCGTTATGGAATGTATAACGAATGAGCCCATTCGTAATGTTATTAGACCATTCGTTAAGGATGTTTCATGAATGAGGTGCAATGAATGAGTCATTCGTTTAACTTTAAATTATAGATAGGGAATGAAGACGAATAGTCCCCATTCGTTATATAATGTATAACGCATGGGGTCGTCTTTTATATATATCGTGTACCTTATTCATAATTTAACAAGTGTGTTATGATTATTTTTGAGATCTTGTTACTCTGCTCGTTTGTTCACTCACACACACTTCCTTAACAAAATTCCTTAATCGTATTATCACCTGATCGTATCAAGAACTGGATCGTAAAGTATGAACTAAAATCAATCGTTTACACATTGGTTTCTCAAGTAGTTTCAGAGGCATTGTTCGATTATTCAAGTGATATTGGCTTAATTGACATCAACTGATTTTGATTTATGTGTTAATTGTATGTTTATGAATTTTGAAACTATACGACTTATATTTGAATCAATTATTCAGTATTTGGCTATTATTTGATGTCAATTTAAGGTGTAGTCAGTTCATAATTAGATTCATCATATCCTGTTGCGATTAATTGGATTATTGTTCATCAATTCAACAGAATTTATCGTGTAATTGTGTTTGGCGGGAACTGAGGTCATCAAACTGGTTTTAAGTTATTTTGGACGAGTTTGAGTTGGAGTTGATAGTCTGGATTGGTCAGGGGTTGTTCGGATTGTTTCATTGATAGTTTACTTGTTGAAGTTGGTGTTGATTTGGACGAGTAATCCGGGTTTGAAGATTTATTGAATTTTTTTTTGGATCTGGAAATCTGGAAATCGTTTGAAGGTTTGAAGAACTCATTCGTGATACTTATTGAATCATTCATTACATAAACAATATTCCATTCATTAACAGAACCAAACACATACGTTACTAGAACCAGAACCTCATTCGTCAACATTATTACTCATTCGTTACACAATTTACAAATTAAATACTTAACTTTTATCTTTTGAAAATTTCTACCCATAACATTTCAAAGTTGATTGTTTGAACAGTTATTTATGAAAATGGCCAACTACTATGCATTAGATTCTCAGAATATGATGATTCAACAGATGCTTCATCTAGACACATAAACTGGTTCACGATCAAAATGTCCACGGATTATGAAGTTAAGTGATTTTGCTAAATGGGAGCCAAGGTTTAGAGCTCATCTAGGATCGTGCATCCTGACTGCTCTAGAAGCCTTGATATTGTTTATAGTCCTCCGATTATTGGTGATCCAAGCACCAAGTATGAAGAAAAGTCTTTTGAATCTTATTCACATGATGAGAAGAAGGCTTTGGAAGTTGAAACTAAAGCATATCCCACTTTTAACTATGGCCTTACCAGATAATATTTTCCACCAGGTTGGAAGTATTAAAATCTGTGCTTCTTTATTCCAACACATTAGAATGGGAAGTATGGGTAACACACTGGAGAGTAAGAAGGTTATGTTGAAGTTTCAATACCGAAACTTTTGTTCATTAAAAGGAGAGACTTTTGAAGAGATGCTGACAAGATTCAACCATTTGATTGCTGAAATGATCAAACAAAAGATGGAACCAACTCAATTTGGTCAAATTAACACAGATAATTCACTGCTGAATTCATATTCCACCTTTTTACTTGTGTTAAAAGAAAATGGTTTCTTCAAGAATGAAGAATTGACTACACTAGAGTTCATGTAGAAGATAGAAGAGAGTGAAGATTATATGAAATGTCAGAACTCTTCAAAGGATAATCGAGATCTTACGTTATATGGTGGGCCATTATTATTAAACAATAGCTCAGCTCCAATCAATGCTTTCTATTCTCAAACTTCTTAAGAGATTCCACAATTATTTAATGAGCATATCCCACTTAGGGCCTAGGTGTAACACCAGTTAGTTGGTATCTATTTTGAAAATATATCAGAGTTGTGGGTTTGTTTTAGCGAAAGTCTTTTAAAATAAAATACTCATATATAAATTGTCGGATTAAAATACCCGTTTAATGTTTACAAAGCATGTTTGAGTAAATATGTTCAATGAAATTCTTTGAATAAAATATTATTATATTGAAAACTCGGTTTAAACACCCATTTAATAATTCAAATACCTGTCTTTAGAAAACATAATTCTTTATAATATATTTTGAAATAAAATATCTGAGCTACAAGATAGCATCTAATGACTATATCTCTAATCTTCTATCATGTCTTGCTTGTCTATTCTAACCTTTCTGTTTTCGTGTAAAATGGGTTGGAAAATACGTCAGCACACAGCTGGTGAATGACGTTGACTCTGTTGTAAAATCTTTTCAATACCTTTGTAAAATTTAACAATAATACCTTTGTGACTACTCATTAGGCATCCAACTCAATTGAGATAAAATTACCCTAAGTACATGAACAATTGAAACAAATACACAATATCATTTCTCTAAACAGCCCCGTAGACTTCCAGAGGCATGTTTGATTATATGCATGGCCTCTAGGAACTCCAAGTCACCATGTATTAATGAATCCAGACACATGTATACTTTTAATCAGAGTGTCAGTTTCTTATTATTGTGACACAAGATTTTAAGGATTCATGGATCCTATCAAACCTTCTGACTCTAAAAGAGTTTGTAAAAGTTTAGGGCGTATTCACCTTTTGTTTTATCAGCTTCACTTCACTGATTTTCTTTATCTTTCTTGTTACCTCGGACCTATAGTACGATTATAACAGTTTGTTATAACTAGATTAACAATCTAGCTTTAGACCATTAGTCTTTAATCGCATAATCTTTACCTCGATTATCTTTTCTTTTCGAACCTTTAGTTCAAATCATCTTTTCTTTATTAAACATGATTGAACCTCTAGTTCGACTATTTATCTCTCTAAACACTACATTTATCGACGTATTCTTGATAAACTTCTTTGGAACGCGAATCGAGGCGATGTTGGCCGTCGGAATTTATCGGCTCGTACTTTGAGGTGAGTCGTCGGCTATCTTCTTGGTTGGCACAAACTTTGAGGAGGCGTCGATTTTGGGTATGGTTTCCGAGGATAATATTATCAGGTTGAGGGCACGGAAACCAAGGTGGAGGGAGAGGATATTTTAGAGAAGTAAGTGATTTAGTGTTCGGGATGCCATAAATGATGAACCATGCCCATTATTTATAGTCATCCCCGGTCGGACTGTCAATCACCACCATCCGCCACACGTCACTCTTGTGATAAGTCGTGCTATTTGGTGTTGACATGTGACATTCATATTGATTAGTCACTAGCCACATGTCACTTTGTGAGGGTATGAGATGTTGTGTGATGACATGTGTCCTTTTGTGTTGCCACCATGTGACATGTGTCTTCTCATAGTGATGAGTCATAGGACATGTGTCACTTCCATATATCTGAGCTAAATGACCAAGTAGTCCCTCAATTTCCTAAATTGATAAAATTGGTATGGATTTTTTCAGGATGTTACAGATTTAAAGTGGAACATGGCCATGATCGTGAGGAATGTCAAGTGGTTAATGCAGAAAACTGGGAAGGATCTGCCGAATTTAAACAAGAGAGTTGGATTTGATAAATTTAATGTACGATGCTACAACTGTCAAGACTTTGGCCACTTCGCCAAAGAATGTGATAAACCCAAAAAGGAATAGACAGGACCCCAAAACCAAGACATCAGTAAGGGATAGAAGTATACTGACTCTAAGGAAAAGACTTCTGGGGGTGATTCTGTCAAGCCTGTTGATCACAAACATTTTTCATTGCTGAGGGAATAGACTAGAACCAGATATTGCTGGGAAGTGCAAATGATAGCCAAGCAAATCTTGCATTGTTTTGAGTCTTTTGAGCATTTTCAAGACGCAAGAGGCGAAGGATTAGTTCCCGAAAGTGAATCAGAAACTGACTCTAATTTTGATACTTCAATCCAAGTGAATCCAAGTTTTTTTGCTTGCATGGCCAAAATTGAAGAGGTTAGTTCTAACTCTGCTTAAGTTGTGTCTGAAAATCCATCATGTGAATCAGTTAAAGTAATTGAAAATGTTTTTTGTACTTATTGTGAGGAATTATTGTCTAAGTTTGACATAATTCATGCTCATAATGAGACATTACTGAAAGATGTTGCTATAGTTTGTGATAACTATAAACAATCCTCAAATCTTGAGAAAATATCAAAAGATAAAATTGAAGGATTGTCAAACAGTAATCACGATCTGAAAGCAGAACTTTCAGGAAAGTTAATTATAATTGATCAACAGTTTCAAGAGATACTCAAATCAAAAACAAAAATAACTGAACTAGAAAAAGATGTTTTCTAGTTGAAGAATAAATTGGGTAAATTTAGAAATTCATCTTTTCTTCTAAAGGAAATAAATGAAGTATCTGATAAGTAGAAAGGATCAAAAACTGTTTTTGGTTTTGTTGAAGTGCCTCCACCATTTCCAAATAACTATTCAAATAATCCATTTTCTGGGAAAGAAGAGAATCTTAATAATAACAATTCTTCAACTGTTAATTCTTCTAAAAAGGATGAATCAGTCATTAATGTGGAAAAGCCAACACACATTAATCAAGAAAAACCAACTCATTCTTCATCAACTAAAGGATCTCATATTAAAACTAATAAAGTGTTTGTTGAGACTGTTGAGGTAGTTGTCATTGAAGATGTACCAGAACCACAAAACATACACAGAGAAAAAAAAATATTACACATTTTAATCATATTTTATGTGAACCTCATGAATTTGAGGAGGGGGTATATGGTTCAAATACATCTAAAATTAACAACTTCAGTGTTAAAACCAAGAAATCAGAAAAGCCCACAATTTCTGAAGAGAATCTAATGAAGTTCATTAATCCTTCAATAATCCTTCAATTGGTAAAGTAAACACTGGAAGAGTGTTTAAATTAAAAGGTGTAACCAAGGTTTTTGAGGTGAAAGACATTCCGTTACACTTGATCAAACCAGAACTGATCAAGACTGTTTTTCAAAATGAAACCTCAAGCTTAAATGACATTGAACAAGCTTTTGCAAGATCCAAGTTATTAAACAATCTTTTCATTAAACCAATTTTGAAACAACAAGTAAAATCTGTTAGACCTGCAAATTTTGTCAGTTCGACTGGAACTAATACCTCACAAAGTTTCTCGAACTATTATAATTTGGACTTTTATAAGAAAAAGAAGGCTGTCACATTTGATAATTTGGATAAGGTGAACTAATACCTCACAAAGTTTCTCAAGTGCATCTTGTCAAACCAATATTTCGCATTCAACTGTTAAACCACAATGCACTTTCTATGATATGAGAACTTGTTTCTCGTGTGGCGAACGTGGTCACGTTGCTAGAAAATGTGAAATGAGGGGACTTAGGAATGTAAAGCCTTTAACCAAGGAACAACCATCAAAGGTTCTTGTGGTTAAGGAAATTCTGAGAGACAACCGTCTTAAGTTAAACATGATGAGACTCACATTACGTTTCATGATGTGAATCCCCGTAAGGTGTTTTGTGTTAATGATAGCAAAGTTAAGTTAACGATCAAATTGTTTATGACACGAATGTGATCAAAGATGCCTATCTTAGATGAAAGTCGAAGAGACCTGTGACTTATTCACGGGTTCATAGATCACAATTGGAGTCTAATGTGATTAAAATTCAAGATGAAAGAAAGAGGTACCCAAGACTGATGCATGAGCTGCCTTTTTTGTATAATTATTTTCCTTGATTGTGAAGAGCTCATCCAAGACTATATTTGGAGATAAATGGATTATGAATAGTGGGTGCTCTCGAAATATTACCGGCAACCTTAGCCTTCTATCAAATGGCAAAAATATTCAAGAAGGTTATGTGGCTTTTGCTGGGAATCAAGGCGAGAAGAGATGTCTCAAATGCAAGTATTACGTTCGAGAAAGTAAATTATTGTGACAAGGTGGATCACAACTTGATGAGTGTATCTCAGATTTGTGATAAAAAGTACACCACCGTGTTCACCGACAAGGTGTGTATAATCCTCAAACCGGGTTATGTCATTCCTGAGGATATGGTTGTCATGCGATCTCCACGATCGAATGATATTTATGTACTTAACATGAGTACTAAAGTATCGATTTTAACTTTTGTGGAAACGTGTTTTATCTATAAAGCAACTGAGAAAGACTCGATTCTATGGCACAGGCAGATGGGTCATATTCATGTCAGACATATGAATCATTTGATGACTAATGACTAGTGGAAGGAGTTTCACTAAAGAATTTCAAATTAACCAATCATTGTGTTTCTTGCAAGAAAGGCATACAAAATAAGAAGTTTGATGTTTTCCATACCAAGGTCTTCTAATTATTATGATGATGTTGTATACAATCAACCTGAGACATCTGATTATGTTTCTATTTCTTCAGACGATGCCGACTTTGAAGATTCTTGAGTTACATGTCAAAGAATCTTCCCAACCTTTGAATGATCAATCGGCTGAGGAAAACATCATTAATTTACAAGAAAATGTTGTAGTTCCTGAGAATCTGACCTTTCGGATTAATTAGTATCATCCTCAGGACAACGTCATTGGTGATGTTAATGGCGAGTTCGCACGCGATGACAAGTTGCTAACGTATGCGAAGATAAAGTATTGTGTGCATATGCCGATATGCATGCTTCGGGAATCATGAGCATCACTCGATACACCTTCTTTTTATCTCAGGTTGAACCAACAAGTGTTCCTATGGCACTTCAAGATTCTTCGTGGGTAGAAGCAATGCAAGAAGAGTTGCAGCAATTTATGAGACTGGGTGTTTGGGATCGCATCGATAAACTCGATCGGGTTAAAAAGCATGTCCCGACAAAATATTTTAAATGTAAAAAGGATGATCGTGGGGTCATTGTTCGGAAAAAAAGCATGATTGGTTGTGCAAAACTTTAATCGGCAAGAGGTCGTGGATTACACGAACGTATATTCTCTGGTTTCGAGACTAGAGGCATTACGAATTTTCTTAGCCTACGAAACCTTTAAGAATTTCAAGGTATATCAAATGGATGTTAAGAGTGCGTTTCTTAACGGGATATTTCTTGAAGAGGTGTATGTGAAGCAGCCTCCTGGTTTTGAAGATCTTGACTATCTTGAGCGTGTTTACCCATTAAACGAGGCACTATATCATCTTCACAAAGCCCCAAGAGCTTGGTATAGCACATTTTCTTACCATTCGATCGATAGCGGCTTCAAACGAGGGACTATCGATTTTACTCTCTTTTACATGACGTTCGAAGAAGATTTGCTCCTTGTCCAGATTTATGTCTATGACATCATATTTGGCTCAACAAATGACAAGTTATGTTAGGACTTCGAGAAGTCGATGCAGACAAAATTCGATATGAGCTGAATGGGAGAGATGAGTTTTTTCTTGGAGCTGCAGGTTCATCAGTCTAACGACGGGATTTTCATCTATCAGACGAATTGTGTAAATGATGTCTTGAGCCGATTCAAGAAAACTGCCGGAAAAGTCTCATCTACTCCTCTTCCAATTTTTCACCGGACCGAATTGGAGGATACATTTTATCTGACCCTTTACCGAGCAACGATTGGTTCTCTATTTATTTAACTCCATCGCATCCTGGTATAATGTTTGTTGTTTGTCTTTGTGCAAGGTATCAAGCGAGTCCCCAAGTGACTCAGCCGGCGGTTGTGAAGCACATTTTTCACTATTTGAGGGGTAATCCTGACATCGGGTTATGCTATCCCAAGTATGATAGTTTAGATGTTACTGCTTTCTCAGATTCCGACTATGGAGGATGCAAGATCAACTTCAAGTCTACAATGGCGGGTTGTCAATTTTAGGAAACCGGCTTGATTCATGGTGGTGTAAGAAGAAGATGAGGGTCTCTACTTCAACCACTGAAGCTGAATTTGTGGCAGCCTCAAGTTGCTGCTCACAGGTTATATGGATCCAACAACATTTGCGGGATTATGATTTGAAGTTTCTTACTACTCCAATTTTTATTGATAACTCTGCTGGGATATGTAGCACGAAAAACCCCATGCACCACTCTAAAACAAAACATATCGAAATTTGATATCATTTTATCCAGTGACTGTTATGAAAAGAAATTAATTGACATTTGAAAAGGTTCACACAGATCATCAAAAGGCAGACCTTTTTACTAAAGATTTTGATAAAACGAGATTACATTTTTGCTTGGTTTAAATGGTGTAAAATCATTTGATGATATTCCGAAGCTCGAGCAATAATTTTTATCTTTTATGTACATTTTTGTTTGTTAATTTTTATGTCTAATATTTTGGTGTTTAGGGAGAGAAAAATGGGAAAATACAAAAGTATTGGGCTTTTTATTTGTATAGATAAAATCCAAAAACATTCAAATATTTTAAAATTCAAAAACATTGAAAAATTTCTCCTCGAAATGTGTTTTGAAGTAAAAAGGGAAAATGATAGTACATTGATCATTTATATCCTAAATTTCAGTAAAAAAATAGGCATAAAAGACTGTGTGCTTAACGGTATTAGTGTATTGTTAGGTCTTAAACAAACAGGTAAGGAAGAGTATGTGACATAAAGAAAAAATTGCCAAATTGAAAGATGTGTTAGTCTCTTACAAAGTCTTGGTGATGAACGCAGAAATGTAATAGATGTGTCATACTCAAGCCTTAAATTTTTTTATCACCAAAACTGTTATAAATTTAAATAAGCGTCTAGTTAATGGTTAACACATCAACAATGTATGGTCTTATGGCCTTATATCTTGTATTGATGGGATGCTTCGAGAATTCAGGACTCCATCAGATCTTTATGCGGTTTTCCATCTAGGTATTCACAAATGTGAATATTATTTTGCTATAAAAACGAACCCGCAATTTCACTGCCCATTATAAGTCAATAAACTTGATCACAATTGCACTTTGTATAAAATTCACTACTAACTTGATCAAACCATGCAGTGATTCATACAATTGTTCCTCCCTTGTTCGTATCTTAATACTGGTAAGAAATGGACCACAAGAGATACAATGTATGTAAGACATATAGATGAAATCATGCATACTCATTTGTGGGAAAGGAACTTGAAGTATTTCTTGATAACGGGGGTATATCTTGTAGTGGGGATTATTTGCTAGATTGCTAAAATAAAAATCAATGAATTTTGATCAACTGATTTCAAGGTTTAAGTGAAGTTGGGGTTGACATGGTAAAAATCAAATTAAGCATGAATCGGTATTAGATGCTGATAGTTTCTAATATCTTGTGCCCCAATTGAAATTTAAATCATATCATGGAAATTCCTGAAACAGTTATTATAAGATTTAATTGGATAACAATACTAATGACTGACTTAACACCAGTCATAATAAAGCCGAAATATAAAACTGTTATGGATGGATTTCTTGATCAATATGATTCCCTGCTCAACTAAAAAAAATATGTACTTTCATAGTTTACATTTTTATTTTTTGTTTTATTTTTATATTTCAGTTTTGTTTTAGTTTTTAAAATACTTAAAAATTCAATAAGATTTTATTTTCTGCGTTATTTTCGATTACTGAGCTACTGGATAAAGGTTAGAAAAGAAAACGAGTTATCCACGATTTTAAGTTAAGTTTGTTAAAATAAAGATATTAACGTAAAATTTTTACCTTTGGGTAAGTTTTTAAAAGTAGTTTTAGTGTAAATACATCAAAATATTGGTTTTTATGGTTAATTTAAGATTTTGAAATGGTAAAATTCCATTTTTAAAAGTTATTATACCATTAATTACCATAGTGTAATGAATGAGCACACGAATGTATCACATTCGTTATCCATTCACATTCGCTTCCTTTATCCGATAACGAATGAGTTACGAATCAAGGCTATTCGTTATTCTTAACGTATGAAAGTTATTCGTTAAATGTATTAACGAATGAAGGTCACTCTTTGGACCTTTCATTCGCTAATACATTTAACGAATAACTTTCATACGTTAGGAATAACGAATAGCCCTTGATTCACTCTTTGGCAAATTTTTTCCAGAATTTTAACCGTATGTTTTTTCTATATTGATCATCGAGTCATAATCATAAGGTAGATAAGAATCTAATGATATAAACAACATGAGTTTTGATCCAGTTTTTAGTGGTTAATTGTTTAAAAATATATCGAACACTTAAAGAATCAATTGACCATTAAAACTACTTAGTTTAACTAATTCTATGTTTAGGTTATGTTATCGATGTACTATCGATGATATTGATACTTTTAATGTTAAACATGATGTTTGGGATGAATTGCATATTCAAAATTGCATGTTTGACTTTTGTTGTTCGTGTTAATTTTGACCTTTAACTATTTGGGTTAAAGATACCATCCTTTGATCTTCATTCATAGTTAGTAACGAATGAGTTCTTCATTCGTGTTACTGATGACAAATGAATACACATTCGTTGTGTTGGTTAACGAATAAGAGTCATTCGTTAGTTTATCTAACAAATGAGAATCAATTAGTTGACGAATGAGTTCATTCGTTTAAATTGATTAAACGAATGAGGCCGTTCGTTAATATTTTTAACGAATTAACATGCCTATTCGTTAAAATTTAACGAATTAGAAGGAAAAGTTTGATCCGAATAAAATTTTTTCACTAAGGGTGAAAATTTGATGGTTTTTAAAGTATAAATACAATATTAATATGTTTGGTTTTTACAGTTATGACCGAGGAAATGAACGTTGATGCTCCTGCTCAAGAACAACATACTGTTCAAGCAAAAGAGGTTCGATTTGTCGAGTTGTCGTACGATAAGAAGCATAACATTTGTGCGTTCTTAACTAAAGATTTCTTTGGACGTGCGATGTTCCGTGATATTATAACATTCCTTAGATGATCAAGGATTCATTATGCCATTTCTGCACGTCCCTATATACTTCAGCATAATCAGAGCCTTCTAGAACACTTATAAATTCGTCCAGAAGAAAATCATATTGAAGCTACGGTGGAAGAGAAGAAGATTGTGATCAACGTGGTGTTGATACGTAAGGTATTGCAGTTCCATGATATTATCGATGATTGTTGTGAGTTCGATAAAGACTTGATCAGAAGATTGTTTGGGTGTTTAAAGTAAAAAAGGCGAACTATTTATGTTCCAATACAACAAGGCATACCTTTGTGAGCATTATAGGTATCTTTTACATGTACTTAGACATTGTCTCGGTGGACAGAAAGGCGGATTTGATGAGTGTTGTATAATGATACAATCAGCATTTGTTGCTTTGATCCTAAACAAGCCGTTCAACTTATCCGAGCTTGTTTTCTATCATTTGAAGGAGAATTGTATGACTCGCCATGTGAAGAGCAAGTTTCTAATATGTCCGAGGTTCCTGCAACTGATGGTTAATCATCTGGAACAGAATCTGGTGAAAGATACAGCGAACTCTGACGATACGTTGATATTGGAGCATATGAACGAGGACACGATGAGACTTTTGATGACGTATCGTGGTTACAAAAATGAGAACAAGCCTAGGTACAAGAGGCTTATAGGTCATATTGCATGACTTAATTATGTAGCTCCACCTAATGATCGTTGGATCCACGATGATTCGGATTTCGAACATGAAGGTGGTAAATGTGAAAATGGTGGTGGTGGTGGTGGTGGTAATGTTGAATGAAATGAATGAAATATTTAATATTTTCATTTTAATAGTGTCTTGTGCATTAAGAAATCATAGTCGCGCCCCAGCATGTTCCGCCGTTTTGATCGGGGTGTGACATTGATTTTCAAAAGATACATAGGAATAATAAAGAGGAACGTGAGGTAATTCAAGCAAGTTCAGTTGTTACATGTTAGGCGACTTGGAGAGCAATGAATGGTGAATTAAATAAAGGCGTTAGCATTTTTACAGGTGGGACAAAGGAGTAAAATATCGGGCTAAGATTGGGAGAAATGGTGTGTGTTCAACTTTGTTAACTTTTCTTTATAAGTTTGTTTTGTTTGCTTGGTTTGTCATTGCTTCCTTTATTTTCCTTGTGAGTTTGAGCTCCTTGCGACTTGCAAGTTGCTCCTCCTTTTGTTTTTTTTATATAATACTAGTTGGCTTACCCGCCACTATGCGAGGTAGTTGGGCCGTAAGTTATTTGACCGCAAACATTTGAGGCTTTGTTATTATTCGTTTCTATTATATGTTGGATCCCATTGTGATACTTGATGGACGGTATCCAAAAACTTTTAGTTGTAGTTGGTAGTACCAAGATGTGGTTGGGTTATTTTGGATTTACATACAAAACAACTACATGTTTTTTTAAATTTACCAAGCTACTACATGTTTTTTACAAAAACAAAAAAAAAAATGGATTGTGTTGCCAAGAGCATTGTCTTTGGTGGTGTCATTCTCAAAAATGCTTGTGCCTCCACTTTCTTCATTTCAATGTGCTACTTTTCGCCTAGACTTGTAGTTTGGTGGAGCTTGGGTCCTTTAGTTTTCTAGTTATAGTGATGTCATGGGTATGTTGCATAGGTCTCTTGTGTTGGTGGTGGTAGACCTGTTGGTGTAGATTCTAAAGTTGATTGATTGCATAGGTGGATGTCTTTGAAATCTTGCTTATGGTAATTAACCTATTTTTCCTCACGGTCAAGGTGAAGTCCATGGTCACCCCTATCATTGCAGCGATTGGTGGTGGCAACATATTTTGCTCCTAGTATCCCATGCCTAGTACCATCACCTGTCAGTTGGTTTTCAGGAATTCCATCATCGTTTTGTAGATTACGACTTCTGTTGTATCAGTGTCATCACTATTATTTTCATTTAGGCAGTACATGTGGTATAGTAATTAGGCTTTAGTTTGGTTGTTATATTTTGTATGGTAATTTTTGTTGATACTTACTGAAAGTTTGGGGTCAAAGTCTTGTAGTCAGCGCACGCGAATGAATGTTTCCCACTATGTTGTATTTGCAGTGCGTTTTTGTATTCTGAACATCGTGCGAAGTACCAGTTCCTGTGAGTTTGAACTTCATATATACGGGCCTTGCAGGTGTATTTTTTTCTTTGATGCTGCAAAAATTAGAAAGTAATTGCATCTCAATTTATGAAGCAAACTGCTAAAACACAATAAGAATTGCAGTAGCATTATAATGAACGAAAGGGGCGATTCATGAATTCAGCCGTATTAGAAAAAATAAATTATTAAAATACAAACTATATGAAAGTATTGTGGCATTCTGAATACTCAACGTATTATAGCTTTTATGTTTGTGGTTTGGTGATGTATTTTAGGTTGAAACCTGACACGATATTGATATTTTTTAGAAAGTGAAATGTTTTGATACGACTCCATTTGAAACTTTTTTTAAGATGATCTGTATTGACCAAACGTAAAATTGGCATTTATATAAAAAAAATGGCACCTTTTAACCCGGCTGAAGTTTTAATAATTATAAAAAAATTTGTTTTAATTAGATGCTAAAATCATGCTTTTATTTTAAAAAAATGATCCAACTTATTGCCATGAAAAATCTCAAATATTTTTTCGTCATAATGTATGTTTCGTTTGTGGTTTCTTACCAGGCTTTGTTGAGGTAGTGTTTGCGATAACTCATGGAGTGTTATTGGCCTTGTGTTTTCAGTGCCTGTGGATTAAATGGAAGTTGTAGCAACATGTTATTCATCAAATGTTTTTGTTTGTGATTGCATGAAGTTTTGGATGTGTTTTGTTTGAAAAGAAAGTTTTATAGGTTACCAATCAATGTATTGCTGGAAGTAGGGGGGCTGTTAGGTTGACGATGACATTTGTTAGATGGGTTGACTCTAATTGTTTCAAAATGTTTTCATACAGTTGATATTTAAATTTTGCTTTGTATCATTATTTTTTATTTGTTAGTGTTAGTACGTATAGTCATATTTTGTCACTCTTGCTGATGTGATTGCTATTATATCCCCAAAAGAAGTTGTTTTATCAACCAGGTCTCTCTTGTCTAGCCATAAGGTTATGAGAATCTCTTTGTTGTTGTTTGACGTTCGAACCAAGTTAGTTAAATGTGTTGCTCGTAGTCCTACATATAAAGGCTTGAAAGATTACTTATGTTTACATGTTGTCTTTTATTTTTATCTTTCTTTTGATTTCTTTCTTGTTTTTTACTTTGGTATCCGACAGGTTGTTGTTGATGACACGTCCGATGTAATCTGCGTTTTTTAGTTAAGAGTGTTAGAGGTGGGGTGTGATATTTATCATTCTTTTTTTGTCATGTTGATGATTACCTGTGAGTATTTCCCATGATCCAAGATGTTCCTCTGGTACCTCGTGTTTTACAAAACTATAGTAGGACTTTGGAAAGGTGTCATCATGTATGAATTCAAATTCTGCCTCGAGTCTGATTTGTATTGAGGCATTGTGTGAAGTAAAAGACATTGATTTTCTTGATAGGATTGCGACATAATCAATGATTTTGTAGCATGATTGAACGTTGATCAACGATTCAAAGTGTGACTTGTTATTTAAGTTTGCGACAACATCTATTGCATCACCCTGTAGCAAGATAACAAATGATATATTTTTGAGTTGTATATGATATTGTCTATTTTATTTGTAATAAAACATATGAATTGACATATACGGTTGTAAATTTTGTTTGTTACTTACATGGTGGTCAACAAATAAGTAGCACGGTTCTAGACGTTTGCCCCTTGATATCCATTTTTTATTACACGAGTAGTGATGATCCCTAGTTTTTGTCCTTCTTTTATGTCGGAGATACGTATGGTTCTCATTTATGTATAAGGAGCATGCGAAGAAGAAAAAATGAAATAATTTGATGTTTAAATGTGATACTCAACAAAAGTGTGTGACCTAGTTGTTTTATTTGGTGTGTGTATAACTGACTATTAATTTTATGGTCGTGACATGTCTTTACTTGTCCAAATATTGGATGTGGTAGGTATACGCATTTTTTTCTAGAGATTGCCCTGAGCTCTTGTTTATTATCCTTGTGTAGCAAAGTCGTATTGAGAATTGAGTGTGTTTCATCTTGAATCGTAACTCTTCATATTTATGTGTTAGTGTAATCCTAGGCGGATAGACGCGATGCCCTATAAACTTTCAGGTCATAATGTGGGCTTTGGTCATTCTTGGTAGGAGTTGTGTGATGATTAGTCGTGTACCTTTACATAAGTTGTCAAGAGGGTTTAAGTTCCTAAGAAGTATTGTTGGCGCCCCAATCTTTAGTTCTAGTATGTGTGGTGGTAAACTTTTAATGCGAAGCAGGTTAAGACATTCAACATGGTATGGATTTGTTGTCATTGTGGTCTCCAAGTTGTACAAATACTGAGTCGATACTGAGGTATGTTTGTGTCATACCTCGGGTTATATCAAGGATTGAGGAGTTTAGTTCATGAACCATTTCGTTCTTAGGGCAGATCGTAGCTTTAGATCACAATGTTGTCGTGGATGGGTTTTGTAAAGTCTCATTGTCATAGATAAAATTGATGAGATCTGTTAATGCACCTTCTTAGTTTGGTACCAGGTATTGTGTAGGGATTTCAATATTCGTTGTACCTTCGGGGTTAATAGGGTCCATTGTTTCTACATTTCCATCACCTATGTCTACCAACCATGACGAAAAGAGGAGATAAGATCCCTTTGCTCAGTAGTTAGGTTAGGTCTTTGAAGTCGCGCGTTTTCTTTCAGCTTGTACATGTTGAAGTGTGGCCACAGGTGGGACCTTGCTAGGGAAGATGCTATTATAGTTGTCTCTATGATGCCTTAGGTATTATTGGTAATGTTTACATGAAATCTCCACCAAGTAATATGAATTTACCACCAAACGGTTGGTGACAGTTAATGAATAATTCCTTAAGTGGCATATCTAGTGTTTCAAAACACTTTTTTTCATTCATCATTGCCTCATCCCGTATGATAAGAGATGTTTCGTGCATGAGTTATGCTAGTTGGGTTTTTTTTATATTGCATGTTGACTCATCTGTCTTGTCGAATGGGATTTAAAATGGGAGTGCGTTGTTCTTCGTAAGGGAAGTAGTAGTGATGCAATACTAGAGGCTGAAACAACCAAAACAATTTTTCCTATGGAACGCGTGGCAACAATAGTTATTGTCAATAGAAATGTCTTACCCGTCCCGCCATGACCATATACGAATCATAATTCTTGTTGGCCTTTGTTGTCAGTTGAGTAACTGTAGAGAGGGCATGTATTTAGTAGCTAGCGAATGACGGTCATAGTTTTTTTCGAACATAAGCAGCTTGTTCTGAAGACGTTGTATCATTTTTGCATTTGGCATTGGCATGCTATAATCTTTCAACGATTTTCTAGAAGGAATTGACTATAGCAAGACCTTTAGCTCATACAAGACGTACTGCGCTAAGTCATCTTCGTTGCGAATATAATATGTACGATCGTCATCTCCTATATTTTGATAATGTTTATTCCAGAGTTCCACTGCGTTTGAGATATCACAATACAAAAGCATTTGTATGAAAGTACACGCAACTCGGGCGCATACGCCCAAAATGTTGCTTCATCAATTGCATATGACCATTCTTTGTCATCTCCTACAAGCCCTAGAACTTCACATGCTCTACAGAATGTTGGATCGCAGTATCCATTCATTATGCATATGAATCATAATATTGACATCCTTTTGGTATCCTAGCAGCATAAGTAGAAGGTTTCGCCATGGCTTGGGTGTATGTAAATAAGTCTTCTTATTGTGGGTTGAGTGTCTAATGAACGTCTGACCCAAGATCTTGATTTTGACTTCCATGAATACACTGTAAGGTAATCTATGTGTATTAAGTGGCGGCCAAAGTTGTCAAACATGTTACTAAGCTACTCTATCAGTGTGGTTCGCCTGTTGAAAGTGTTGGACAAAATGTCATGAAGAAGGTGGTTGTCCCTAAAGGTTATGTTATGCATATTCTCTAAAGGGACAACGAGGGTTTGAACAGCTGATGTCTTTCATGATTATGGAAGCTGAAAGTCCCTCATATGCCTCATGCGAGCATATAAAGCGACCATTAAGGAAGTTTCGGATCTCATTTAGAAGTGACAGGTATTGTTGTTGTGAAGTGTTTGTCCGACATTGCATACTTGTTATGGTGTAGCGAACACGATCAGCACCCTTAGATATGTATTTGAAAAGATACTTGATAAACATGCTCCAACCACAATACTCAACATTAATGTGAGACATTAAATGCGAAAAAGTGTTGAACACTAATTAGAGCTTCAATCAATAGAATCTGTCGTATTGATTAGCCCGAGGATCTAGTTATGTGATATACATTATATGATTTGTATAGCTTGATAGTATTAATGGAAGTGTTGAGAGAACAAATGGACATAGTAATAGTATGAAAGAAATAATTTTAAGAACACTTTAATTATGTGAGGCATAACAGCCTTTATATAGAAGACTAGTTGCCATTCGTTACACATCTTGTAACGAATGGCCTTCATTCGTCTTCATTACATAAGATACCAAAATGGTATAGCGAATGACTCATTCACTATACCTCATTCGTCAACATTCTATGACTAATGAATACAATAACTAAAGACTAAGGTCTATTTGTTAAACATCCATAACGAATGAACATATAACTACAACGATTAAGGTTCATTCATTAACCATCTTTAATGAATGAACCGTAAACAGTAACTAATGGCCTCATTCGTTAAACATCCTTAACGAATGAGCCATAAATAATGTATGGGTCTTAATTACTAAAATGCCCTTTTACAATAAAATAATAATGAATTACATAACGGTTACAAAGACTCGAGACGACAAAACCGTGCACTAACAAACACGCCCTCGTCTTGAGCTCTTTGTCTTTACTTTAGTTGAACCGTTTAGACTTCCAATCCGCACAACTATGAACCCCAAATGCATGGCATACACGAACGACACATTGGAATTGCATAGCTCGATCATAGTCTTCACGTTTCTCAAACAAAATATCGTTCTTGAACAGAACATCATTGTCGGTCTCTGATAATTTAACAAGCCACATAGGATCTATGACTCGTATAAAATTAGTATTCAGCCTTTTACCTAAAACGATGACTGCCTCGCCGGTCTTGTTGTCGTAGTACCATCGATTGAACGATAGATGAAGATCTTGCAGAAAGGTCTTCACCGGTACTCGTTTCATAGTCTTCGGCGGCTTAACCTTAAGAACAAGTTTCCTCCAACCCGTACGAGGATCATTCTCATCAATATACTTATGGGTTGGAACTTGCGGTTTAAAGAATTTAAATCCGTGGTTGACCTCAAAAAGCAGATGTTAATGAAACCATCCTGCTGGTTGATTTCCACCACGATTAATGAACGGCTGGTTGGCGAGCGTCCGCACGTCCCACCTCAGCAGTGAGAGAACGTCAATAATGTATTGGAAATACCGGACGTTGTTGTCCCACATGTTAATACAAACTCTTAACTCAGAATCATAAAGCCAATAGATGATGTCACCTTTAACAGTTTGCACGGCCTTGAATGTGGTTTTATGATTAGCTTTGGCCCGTGCAGCAACATCTAGTTGTTATTCTCGATCAACATACCTATAAGCTTCAATGATCTTTGAAGCTCGAGTCTTGTTGCGACGGTTCTTGAAGCAGCTATCTATATCAAGTTCAGACATGCTATACTCTTTCTCAAACATCTTCTCTTTCTTCTTTGTTGCTCTCTCAATATGATCTTCAGCAGCTTTGACAAAATAACACCCTAATCAACGTTTAAACGATGATAAAGATCGGGGTATTCCTCTGCTGTGATATCTTCCATCTCGATCTCCTCATCTTCATAAATAAACGACGTATTCCCATGTGAAATACTAGTATCAAGCAACACCTCAACATTATTAACAACCTCCACGTCCTCCTCAGCCTCCAACCCAACGTATCTAATTCTTAATCGTTCAACCCTAATAACAATGAAATCTGATCGCGAGTTAGGGCATGATCGACAAATTCTCTTTCTTCAATCTCATCTGCGTTGGCAGTGCTCATTACCACCCCCTTGGCATCCATAAATAACATGGTGTTGGCTTTGATCGACTTGATAGGCTATACATTAGTCGAATCTTGATACACGACTATAAGTCGATCATTTCCATCCGATCGATGTCGAAAGGTCAATCAAAAACATTTGTATATTACCTTTACTAGCTAGGGAAAGTAAGGTGTCGAATCCACATGGAATCAGTGGAAAGTGCAAGTGAAACTCAAATTTTATTATTAAAATAATTAAAGTGGACAGGCGATGTCAAGCAGTTTAGTTGATTAGTTTGTAAACAATGATATAAAAATAACCAAACTCCAGGGTTCGGGTTTTGAAACAAGTTAGGAAAATGATAAAATTCTTTGGACGGTTTCTTGTTAAAATATGTAAATCAAAAGACTTAACTATTGGCTATGTTGATCGTCAGAACTGAATCCTAACAGTTGACACGACTTAATGAAAATCTAATTGATAATCGGTTTTAGTTATTGAAACACAAAATCAATAATATGGTTAATTAAGAACGGGTCAATGACAAAATAACTTAATCCTAATTGTTGATGACCACAAATAAATAACTGACAAAAGATTAAGCAACCAATATATAAAAACCATTTAAGCGCAAAAGCAAACACAAAGAATTAATCAACCGAATGATTGATCAATTACAAATCCAAACTTGAAGTATAGAACAACAAAAACTAACATGCAACTCAACCCTACACCCGGGGATGGTTATGAAGTCTTTAGCCTTGCATCTTGATCTTCATGCTCTGGATTATGATGTTGGAGAAGGTGTTCATGGATCAATCTTGTGATTAGGATGAGTGTTGGTGGTGTAAGATGGCCTCCAAGAAGTCCCAAAACTAAATAATATTGAATTATATCGACCTTAGGGTTTTATTGCTTTATATATGGAAGAAAAATACCAAAATCCCAATTTCCGTCAGACCAGACTGTAATCTATGGTCTGGCCACCGTAGCTTACGGTTAAACCGTAAGCTACGGTTGATGAACTCTGCCTTACGGTCACTGCTAGGCCAAAATACTATTTTCTTCATAAAATCTTCATTTGAACTCCGTTTTCCTCCCCGTTTGCGGCCACGTCTTCGTGTTTCAATTCTCTATCATCTCTTAGATCATTACTTTCATTCCACTCCATCATGAATACTCAAAATTAGCTTCTTTAAGCTCCGCACACCTGTAACCACAAACGCACTCAAAGTAATAGTGTTCACAATATATAACTAATCAAAGCACACGAATTTACACACTTAATACACATATTTTTACCCACACATCACATCCCCACACTTATCATTTGCTTTCCCTCAAGCAAACTCTCATGCAACACATACACCTCGATCGACGGTTCATCAATTATCAGTATTAATACTAGTGACGTATAAGGTCATACCCAATTCCCAAAAACTGACACTGTCAAGGTTGATAACCCACCAAATAATTTAATCAATCAATCAATCAATCAATCAATCATACCTAGTGAAGTCCCTCCAATAGCAAACACCAAATAATTTAATGATACATTTTAACACTTTGAAACCGCCCAAACGAGTGTACTTTGTTTCCGGTTAAGGCACACATGGTCATACCCCTCATAATATAACATCTCTTATCTTGGTTTAATATCTGGACCAATAAAAGATGTGCTAGTATTTCTCTGCCCTCATTACCAAGTATGAACACAATGTAATAAGCTTGGAAGCAAGTCATATCTCCACCCATATAAATGCTTTGACACAAATGCAAATCAAGAGGGCTTAAAACGGGTTGTAATGGGGATAAGCGTAAGGGTTTGGAAGGGAATTTTTTAAAGTAGCTCATACGATCCGATCCAGCTTATTACAAAACAACTAAATAACACTGACATAAACAATGACCAATTTATTCCAACGACTAAACAACTAAACAGACTCACTAACTTTCATTTACAACCAATATTGACTAGAACATTGACTATTTTTGAGCTTTTCTTTGACTTTTCATTTTTTTACTTTTTTTTTCAAACTCGTAATTGAACTTTGTAACTTTAGCACAATCTCTCTCTTTTTTTTTGTTTTTTTTTTGAAGCATAATAAACATAATGCTTAATACCTCCTATTGATACATACTATAACAATTACAAAGAAACCTATTAAGCCGGATCGTCTCGTAATATCACACCGGGGTTGATTGAATGAAAGAATAGGTCCAACAATGTTTTCTAAGGGAACCAACCCCCCGCCCCTCTCATTATCCATGCTCATATATATAACATATGAGGCCCAACCCACAATACCCACTCTCTCACTCATTCAGACAAGGTTTAACCTAATTGCCTCTATCACTTTTGCACTCATGCCAAGCTAAGATCTCGAAATGTATGAGACAACCAAATTCTAGATATTATGAGGATACTGGTTACTCTCTATAATGGAACTCAAATGACATGTGTATATACTATATATTATATGTGTATTATATATACGGAAAATCTTACACACGTACCGGAGGAATTAGGCTGCCGACATGAAACATGTGTACCCGTCCCCATGACTCGTTATCCCCATCTAAACGGTTCATTTTAATTTTCTATTTCCTTGAAAAACATTTGCATGGGAAGAATTTCGAGAAGCTTAAAAACTAACCATGACCAAAGACCTCTACTTGGCATTAATACTAGCAATTAACAACTTACAATTCCGGCTTTTGTGCACAATCAAGCTACTCTAAGGCCAAAAATTTTTAATTTCTCCATCCCCACACTTAAGATTTACATTGCCCTCAATATAACTCAGATTTTCAAAAACATCTGCAAATACGGGATATTCATACCAAATGAAATTCAAGGGACAACCAATTACCCATCTCCGGATTTAAATAAAGTTGCATACCATTAAACGAAACACACAAAGTTTAAAACAAAAACATAAACATAAACACCACCCACACAACCAAAAAGTTCATCACGCCACCCAACCACCAATAAACACAAATATTAAGCAGTCAACGTCAAATAAAAGATAGGGAGAGACATATGGACCTGATTCAAATCTCTTATGTCAAACGGGTCCTGCTGATGAGTACTTTTGCAACCTTGACCCACACTTCTTGAATATGATATAACAATGTATACTTCACCGAATCTAGACAAAACCACCATGAACCTCCCCACACTTCTGGTTCACTATGACCACAAAACACAAACAAAAAGTAACACGCAAAAAGAAAGCCAAAAATAAAGAAAACAAAAAAAACAAAAAGGTCGGGTTGCCTCCCGATTAGCACTAAGTTTTTGTTAAGGTCTTCAGCCAGGCCGTTACCTCATTTTGCGGTTATGGTGGTCTAATGGAGTGCTTACCTTCCTCCACCTCATTCTTCTTACTTCTCCAACACAATGATAGCTCTAATGCTTCCCGTCTTGGCCCAAAGCATACCAACCTCCTCTGTTCATTCTCGAATCATGGTGGCTTCTTTACCTTCTCCTTTTTTGGTAGTTTCTTCTTGTATGTCCCATACTTTTCCTCATTGACCACTACTTCCATCACCATCTTAGTATTGTTTGTTGAACTTAATCTTGCTCCACTTTTTACATATACATCATTTAACTCTTCCTTCTCTCGTTCACGCTTAGACCTGTCAAAAACAACACTTTTCTCCTTTTTGATGTCATCCTTACACATACGAGGAAGACACCTATTAGCAGCACATGACCTAGAATATTTATTTTTATAAGAATAATCATATGAATTTGAAAATATATTTAAAATTAACTTACGGTTACAAAAGGTCATGCAAACTGTTTCGTCTTGGCAGTTAATCTGAGCATTTGAAGTAGCCAAAAATGGTCTCCCCAATATCACACGAGGTTCTTCTTCCTTCTCATCCGGTGCATAATCAAGTACCAAGAAATCCTCAGGTTAGTAAAAATCACCAACCTTTACCGCAACACCACTCAGCTTCCCACGGGGTCGTCTTCGAGTGAAATTGGCTAACACCAAGGTGGTATCAACTTCTTGTAAAGGTCCAAAATCAAACCAGTCATACACACTCCCTGGTAGAACAATCACACTCGCACCATAATCAACAAGTGCCTTGGTGGTCTTGAACTCACCGATCTAAATAGAGATGAGTGGTGCCCCCGTTTCAAATTCTTCAACCGTGACATTCTCCACACTATCTTCGATTGTGATAGCACTCACGTGTGCATTTTTGGAGTTTGACGAACTACTACTTTGATGGCTCGGATTATTCAAAGTGTCACTCGGTAGTTTGGATGGATTTCTCTTTAGGCTTGCCATTTCTTCTGCCAGTTGACTCACCTGTTATCTCTTGCAGCATTTGCCTTCTCTTGAAGCTCCAACCTCTGATTCAATGCCTTATTCTGAGTCACTTGATCTGCTTTCATTTGTTTCAATAACTCCATCACATCCTTAAGTGACTCCTCTTTGTTCCCCGAAGAATCCCCTTGGTCATACCCGCTTTGATTATTATCCAAGCCAATCCCATACTGCCTTTGATTCGACTGGTATTCTGTTTTTCGAGAACTGCCCTGAAAGTTTGGGTTATGTTGTGTGTTTGGATTTCCATAACTGAAGTTTGGGTGGTTTCTGAGGCCAGAGTGGTAATTGTTTGAGTTCATGTTGTTATTGTATCTATGTTCACCCTAAACATAATTCACCTCTTCTTCATCATATGTTGCCCCACAATTCGCAACTTCATGTCCCAACTCACCACGACCTTCACATACCGGATATGTTTTTCCTGAATTTTCGGCTCCTTGTACACCTGCAACAAACAACCTATCCATCTTCTTTTCCAGTCTATTCATTCTATCATCTGACCCATGACTTTCAACTATTTTTACCATTGACCTTTTTCACATCTTGTTCGACTGTGCTTGTCTCTTTGAATCACTCGCGTGTCTCTCCAAATGTCCCCAATCCTCGTTTTCGGCATTTGCAAGAAAAGATCCATTCGTGGTGGCTTGGAGGTCACGAACATCATCCTTTGAGAGACTATCGTGGAATGCCTTTATCAATTCCCATAAGGCAATCCCATTATGTGGACAAAGTCCTCAACAATCGTTTAAACCTTTGGAATGATTCATAGAAAGTTTCACCGATGATCTGCTGAAAGTTTCGAATGTTGTTGTGGGCCTTTGTGGTTCTGTGTGGAGTATAATACTCGTCTAAAAACTGTTGTGCCAAGTCTCCCCAAGTGAAAATACTAGCTTATGGCAACGATAGAAACCACTGTTTTGCCGCATCTTTCAAGCTAAACTGAAAGACTACCATCTTCACCTCTTCCGCAGTAAAGCCTTGACTTGAGATAAGTGTGCATATTGAGTTGAAGTAACTCAAGTGTAGGCATGGTTCTTCTGTAGCCTTTCCATGAAATGTAGGTAACCCCGTCAAACTATTCTACCTTACCGAAAAAGTTCTTCCACGTCTGACTGGGATGATGATTGGTAGAGGATTCGTAGCCACTTGTGGAATGAAGTGACTTTGAACGCCTCTGACTGGTGGTGGAACAAATGCCCTTGGAACTCCATCATCAAAATCATAGTACGGCTGTTCATGGTTTGGTTGCCGTCTTGGAGCTCGATTTCTCTGATTTTCCGGATGATGTTGTCTAATCTCTTGGTCATCACAGAGATCTTGTTACTGATATCAACCCCCTTGTTCATCTCTAAACTCCTCCTCATCCTCATAATTGAAACCAAGGTCGTCCCCTATCTGCCAATTTTCCACTTGCGCATGAGCACGATTAACCTTAGGTCTTTCCTCTCTCAAATCATCGTGTCTTTGACGGTTTACTATGGCAGATCTGATTGACAAGTTGCCATCCATGTTTCTGGGATTACGGTTAACATTTCTTTGGTTGAACAGACTGAGCTTTCTGTCATGGTTAACGTTCCGGTTTTGTGGGATTGGTTGTTCTTTGTTATGTGGTTGGTAAACATTCGGGTCTCTTCTGTTTCGGGTACTTATGGTTTCTGCTTTTGGTGTTAAGACTTCAGGTATTCGGTTTAATGTGGGTTTCTGAGCTGCTCGGATTCGTCTTGTTGTTTTCTCGATTTCTGGATCAAACTATAGCGGCTCTTTCTCACGGGAATATCTCGTCTGCATCAACTTGTAAAGTTACATGCACAAACAAAAACACTAACACCCTGCGTAAAATCAACGAAGAAAACAGTAAAAACAAAAATTAAAAAAACTAAGCTAAACTAGCACTTTGCGCATTAATTCCCCGGCAACAGCGCCATTTTGATCGATGTCGAAAGGTCAATCAAAAAAATTTGTAAATTACCTTTACTAGCTAGGGCAAGTAAGGTGTCGAATCCACAGGGAATCAGTGGAAAGTCCAAGTGAAACTCAAATTTTATAATAAAAATAATTAAAGTGGACAGACGATGTCAAGCGGTTTAGTTGATTAGTTTGTAAACAATGATATAAAAATAACCAAACTCCAGGGTTCGGGTTTTGAAACAAGTTAGGAAAATGATAAACTTCTTTGGACGGTTTCTTGTTAAAATATGTAAATCAAAAGACTTAACTATTGGCTATGTTGATCATCGGAACTGAATCCGAACAATTGACACGGCTTAATGAAAATCTAATTGATAATCGATTTTACTTATTGAAACACAAAACAATAATATGGTTAATGATAAACGGGTCAATGACGAAAGAAATTAATCCTATTTGTTGACGGCCACAAATCAATAACTGACAAAAGATTAACAATCAATATATAAAAACCGTTTAAGCACAAAAGCAAACACAAAGAATTAATCAACTGAATGATTGATCAATTACAAATCCAAAGTTGAAGTATATTATAACAAAACCTAACATGCAACTTAACCCTACACCCGGAGATGGTTACGAAGTCTTTAGCCTTGCATCTTGATCTTCATGATCTTGATTATGATGTTGGAGAAGGTGTTCATGGATCAATCTTGTGATTAGGATGAGTGTTGGTGGTGTAAGATGGCCTCCAAGAAGTCCCAAAACTAAATAATATTGAATTATATCGACCTTAGGGTTTTATGGCTTTATATATGGAAGAAAAATACCAAAAACCTATTTTCTGTCAGACTGGACCGTAAGCTACGGTTGATGAACTCTGCCTTACGGTCACTGCTAGGCCAAAACACTATTTTCTTCATAAAATCTATATTTCAACTCCGTTTTCCTCCCCGTTTCCGGCCACGTCTTCGTATTTCAATTTCTCTATCATCTCATAGATCATTACTTTCATTTCCACTCAATCATGAATACTCCAAATTAGGTTCTTTAAGCTCTGTTAAGCTCCACACACCTATAACCACAAACGCACTCAAAGTAATCGTGTTCACAATATATAACTATTCAAAACACACGAATTTACACACTTAATACATATATTTTTACCCATACAGACGAACCGTGAGCTTGTTTCGGCTTACTTATACTGGCACCAGGAGCATCAAGATCCTTATCTTCATCATCGTTTTTCAATTTCTTTAATGCATCGTCTTTGTGTGTTAGCTGAAGAATAAGGTCCTCCTGCTCCTTCATCTTCACCCCCTGAGCCGCCACAATCTCACGCGGCTCTTTGGTTTCCTTCTGACAAAAAGAGACATACCGCATTAGACGTCATTGATTAGTCATCATATGTTCTTAAACTTGACGATCAGCCGCCGTTTGATTCACATATAAGTGAATCAGACTCAAAAGCATGTCCATCTGATGGGTATGAAATGATGCTGGAACAAGTTGCACCGGGCCCTGTGGACGGCTGATTCTCATCATTGAGACATCCATGGGTCATGTCGGCATCATGGTAGGTGTAGGAGGAACCGCCATTGATGTAACAGAAGGCCTTGGCATCGAAGATAACACTGAGTGAGGAATTTCACTAAGCCTAGGATCTGAAGTAATGGTCGTCGTCAATGTAAGTGTCGGGGTGCTAGTAGTAAGCGGAACCACCGGCCTTTGTAGTGCAGACGACCTCGGCACTTGTGGACCATTTTCCACACCCGAACCATGCCTCACACGACGTTTGGGCGGTTGATCTTGAGCTATCGCCTTGCCCTTCCGTTTTCGTTGAGCAG
This sequence comes from Bidens hawaiensis, assembly GCF_021521415.1. Taxonomy (NCBI): domain Eukaryota; kingdom Viridiplantae; phylum Streptophyta; class Magnoliopsida; order Asterales; family Asteraceae; genus Bidens; species Bidens hawaiensis. Next base: position 36,948 of record NW_027500555.1, read on the forward strand.
CATGTGAGCTTGCTGCCTCAACGTTGACACGTCGTCCATCACCCCTATCATCTCCACCATCACCACGATCATCATTACCACCATCGTTCCCACTTGGTCCTTCTTCATGTTCGGAATCCGATTCATCGTGAATCTAACGATCATTAGAAGGACATTGATAAGCTGGATTCGCCAAGTGACCAAGCAGACGTTTGGTTCTTGGATGATCTTCTGGTTCTTTACTACGGTAGGTCTTCATCCTCTTAATCGTGTCAGCGTTCATGCATTCCAACTTTAACACATCATCATTCAATGTCTGATCTATTACCAAATCAGGAATCAAGTCCTGAATAATTAACTGTATGAATCATGGATACATAAGAAATTTGTTGCGACGATTCTTGATCATGCGGTTCTCCTACAAGTGATAAAATATAAGTTCAGAGAAATTGAACGGCTTGTTCAATATAAGTGCTACGAATGCGGATTGTAGCATAACCCAACACTCGTCATATCCACCCTTGCGTCCCCCAAGGCAATGAATCAGAACATGTAGTAATTACGTGTACGGAGCACACAATTACGCCTAGTTGTACTGGGATCGATCAAGGGCTCCAGAATAAAATAATCTCCGAAATAATACACGGATCAACGTCTTCTAGAACTCACATGGAATATCCATATTATCATCAAATCGCAACACATGTCGGATAACCCCAGGAGAAATAATAATCGACTTGTTGTTGATCTCAGCAGCAATGTGATTCTCGGACTCCACATTTCGTGCCGAGTTCCAGAACGGACGAATGACACTGAAGTGGACCGGTACATCTGCAATAACGGCATAGTGGATCCTGGATCGTCGTAGGAATGCAATAATATCTCGAAATAAATCCTGGTCAGCAAAATTATCAAGTACAAAAGCGCATATGCTGTGCTTTTTGTCAATAGGCAAGAGAAGAACATCATGAGTCTGTTGTTGCTGTACAGGCTGTTGTTCCTAAATAACTTGTTGCGGATCCTCAACTGGAACATCTTGTACTATTTCATCAGCCAATTCTTAAAATACATAAACCCGATAATTAATAAAAATGAACATTAATATTAAACTATTTAATAAATTTTTAAAAAATTTCAATTTTGAAAATTAAAGACAAGTGACATTCGTTAAGTCATATATTATGACGAATGGTGTCATTCGTTATAACGAATGACATGATTCATTATGATCATGTTATCAAATGAATGACTCACGAATCAATAATGATTAATGAATGTTCATTCGTTATCAGATCACACAAAAGTACTGATTCGTTATAGAATCTCAACGAATGGATCCACGAATGAATCATAAACACGAATGAGTGTCCATTCGTTGTCTGTAACGAATAACCACAACAATTATCAACTTTGACCCCAAATAGTCCAAGTCCAAATTAAATAAGAACAATGAAGGTCAACATGCAATCAGAAATTAGCTTAAGGCATATATGAGGATTAATCAACATAATCTAAGTTTGAACGAACTCGAAACATCATCGATACACAATCCCAAACCAGCATCCAGGTTAAAAATCATCTGAACTGTGGTTTATGTTCATAATTTAAACCCGGTTAATAATATGACTAATTAACCTATCAAACACCGATGAAAATTGACGGAACTCATTGCATTTAGGTCGTCTCTACCTTAGGATTCTTATAAGATCAGTGAAAGTGTGATTTGTGATGGTGCAAAATTTTTGAAAAATTTTGCAGGAGTGTAAGGCCCCGTTACCAGTGCCTCACGTTTGGATGTTGGATTTACTCATAAACGCAGTTCATTATATCAGAGTTAATTAAAACATTTCGCGGAATAAATAAAGCTTAAACCATTCTTTACAATCATTCAAAATCTTGTCTTTTAAAACATAACGTAAAATATAGTAACAAAACATCATAGCAAAATCCTCAGATGCCAGCCTCATCCAATCCTGCCATGTGTCTCCCTCAAGCTAACTGTCTCAATCTATTCACATGCGTGCATACTAAAAGTCAGCTACGTTGAGTGAGTTCTAGTTAATCATACAACATACAATACATTCTTATTACATACTTAACCTTCTTTACTTTCTTTCATACATAAGTACATATACTTTCATTCTTACTTTCATACTTTCTTTCTTACATGCTTCATACTTTATCTTTCTTTACATACATACTTATACGTTTTAAATAGCCTTTCTCTCTATAACCTCACAGATATTATTAAGGTATGACACCCTTAAAGAGACTCTCGTCCTATAACCTCACAGATATTATTAGGGTCTGCCACCCTCCTTCACATATATTATTAGGGTCACATCTTTTAACTATCTCCTGAAAGAACATGCAATATCCAAAGATCGTTCATGTACATGCAATATCCGAAGATCGTTCATGTACCGTCAAGCATTCTTTCATAACTTACACATATATCATAATAGGCATACACTTACCACTTAAGGTAAGTGTATTAACTAATCACATCGAGTACGCACACAGCCCCGAAAACATAACAAGGAATGGGGCTAGAAACTCACCCAGATCCTGTTGCGTTCACCGTTAATCGTTATCCCCTTCTTTAATTGTGCACGGCTAACTGTTAGATATATATATATATATATATATATATCCATTAATTAACCGTATAACTGATTAAGTTGGTCTTTTAGTTAACTAACGTATTTCTAAGTTAGGTTTGTTTGTTTGACTTGGACCTATCATTTGGTTCAGGCCCAATGTTCATTCTAGGCTTCTGGGCCTAGTTGGGCCAGGCCCACGGACCACAATATGTCACTACCTGGCCGAGAACTCAGCCTAAACCTCGTGACCGAGAACTCTGGGTCTGACCGAAATCCCCGTTTTAGCTATGTCTTTAGGTAACAAGTTGATTGAGTTCATCTTTAACATCAAGTTTTCATTTTTATGAAACATCTAGACCCAATCTACTCTAGGGTTAAGTTTCATGGCAAACTGATCATAAAAATGTAACCTTTAAGGTCAAGAACATACCTTTATGTGCTTGTTAGGTCACGGTTAGCTTGGTTATGAGCTTGAATCGTGTAACTAGCTTGAATATCGAAGATGAATCAAAAATCTTTGCTCATTTGATCTTGGATCTCACCTTCTCTCTTGCGGCCGATTATGAAAGTTTGTGTGTGTTTTTATGGTGTAGAGAGAATAAGATGGATAAGATGGATGGAAATGGAAAGAATTAGGGTTTAAGGGATATTTATACTACCTTAAGCCCATGGACCTAAGGCCCATCTTTCCTTTTTGGTCCATGATTAGTTCCATCTAATTAGCCTACTTCCTTTCCATCTTTATTATTTTATTATTTCTTTAACAACTTAAGTAAACTTGTCTATTATAAGAAATAATATATAAAATATTATTATTTGAAATTTTGGGATGTTACAAGTCTTCCCTCCTTAAAGAGGTTTCGTCCTCGAAACCTAACTATTACATAAACAAATTCGGGTAAAACTTGCGCATCTCATCCTCAGCTTCCCAAGTAGCATCTGATCCCTTGCGGTGTTTCCATATCACCTTCACTAAGGGTATGACCTTGTGACGAATTTGGTTTTCCTTACGGTCAACTATCTCGATCGGTTGCTCAATATAGTTCAACTGTTCATCAACCTCGATGTCCATCAATGGCACGTGGGACGTGTCATCAGCCAGACATTTCCTTAGATGAGAAACATGGAAGGTTGAATGAATTCCTTCTAACTCTTCGGGCAAGTCCAGCTTATAAGCCACTTCACCCACACGATCTAAGATCTTAAACGGTCCAACGTACCTCGGACTCAACTTTCCCCTCTTCCTAAAACAAATAATCCCTTTCCAAGGCGAGACCTTGAGCATCACATTGTCACCATCGTTAAACTCAATCGGTCGTTGTCGCTTATCAGTATACGACTTCTGACGGTCTTGAGCAGCTTTTATTCTTGCTTTAATCTGATCAAACCTTGAAGAAGTTTCTTGCACAATTTCTAAACTTCCCATCTTTTTCTGACCAATCTCTCCCCAACATACCGGGGTTCTACATCGTCTACCGTAAAGCATCTCAAACGTTGGCATACCAATACTTGAATGGTAACTGTTGTTATAAGAGAACTCTTCCAAATGCAGATGGTCATCCCAACTTTCTCCAAAGTCTAAGACACAAGCACGTAGCATATCCTCAAGGGTTTGGATCGTCCTTTCAGACTGTCCATCGGTTTGAGGATGATGCGCCGTACTGATGTTCAATCTCGTTCCCATAGCTTCATGGGACTTCTTCCAAAACCTTGAAGTAAACCGTGTATCTCTATCAGACACTATTGATAACGGTACTCCATGCTTGGTTACCACTTTTTTTATAAACAAGCTTGCTAACGTTTCTGACGAGATAGCCTCTCGTATAGGCAGAAAGTGAGCACTCTTACGGTCCACAATCACCCAGATGGTATCATGATGCTTAGCTGTACGAGGTAGCTTGGTTATGAAATCCATGGTGATGTGTTCCCATTTCCACCCGGGTATCTCAAGCGGTTGCATCTTCCCATAAGGCTTTTGATGTTTGGCTTTGACTTGTAGACAGGTTAAGCACTTACTAACATAATCCACCACATCATTTTTCATTCCTGGCCACCAATAATCTCTTTTCAAATCTTGGTACATCTTTGTAGCTCCTGGATGAATTGAGTATCTTGACTTATGAGCTTCATCTAAGATTCGACCTCTAAGATCTCCATGGCGTGGGATCCACATACGGTCAAATCTAGTCTTAACACCATGAGTGTTTTCCATCAACTCATCTTGCTGGCCGTAAATTCTTTCTTTCTTCACTAATTTATCATCTTCTAACACCTCTGACTGCACCTTGATGATTTCTTCAAAAAGACTTGAATTCATGATCAGGTGGTATGACTTTATTGTTACAAGGACTTCCTCATTCTTACGATTTAACGCGTCGGAGACCACATTAGCTTTACCATGGTAGTATTTGATGTCGCAGTTATAATCTTTAATCAACTTCAACCATCTTCTATGTCTCATGTTTAATTCCTTCTGTTCGAAGAAGTACTTTAAACTCTTATGATCTGTGTAAATGGTGCACTTAGTACCATACAGGTAATGCCTCCATATCTTGAGAGCATGTACTATTGTTGCTAGCTCTAAATCATGTGTCGGATATGTACTCTCATGGACTTCAACTGCCTAGACGTGTAAGCTATTACTCTTCCTCGTTGCATCAACACGCAACCTAACCCACGATATGAAGCATCGGTAAAAACAACCAAATCCTCGTCACCATCGGGTAAAGCAAGGATTGGAGGTTGTGTGAGTCTCTTCTTTAATTCCTCAAAAGCTGCTTCTTGGAACTTTCCCCAACTGAATACTACCGACTTTCGGGTCATACCGGTCAACGGTGCGGCTATCTTGGAGAAACCTTTGATGAATCTCCTATAGTAGCCAACTAACCCTAAGAAGCTTTGTATATCAGTCGGATTCTGTGGAGTCTTCCAATTTGTTATCGCCTCGATCTTAGCTGGGTCCACGGTAATCCCTTCAGGATTTATCACGTGACCTAGAAATTGCACTTCTTTTAAAAGAACACGCATTTCGAAAATTTAGCATACAACTTCTCTTCCTTCAGAGTCTTCAATACCTCTCTCAAATGTTCAGCATGTTCAGTTTCGCTCTTTGAATAAATCAGTATATCGTCGATGAGGACGATAACCAACTTATCCAACATCGGCCGACACACCCTATTCATCATGTCCATAAATGTTGTAGGAGCATTTGTTAGACCGAAGGACATCACGAGGAACTCGTAGTGTCCATTCCGCGTCCGAAACGTTGTTTTAGGGATGTTTGCCTCTTTCACTTTCAACTTATGATTGCCTGATCTGAGATATTTTAGTGAGAACCAACTTGAGCCTTGCAGTTGGTCAAACAGATCATCAATCCTTGGCAACGGATATTTATTCTTTGTCGTAAGCTTATTCAACTCGCGATAATCTATGCACATTCTCATACTTCCATCCTTTTTCTTCGCGAACAACACCGGTGCGCGCCACGGAGAGACACTTGGCCTTATAAAACCCTTGTCGAGGAGTTCTTGCAGTTGGGACATCACTTCTTTCATCTCGGACGGTGCTAAACGGCAAGGCGCTTTCGCGACGGGCTGGGCTCC